>NC_064859.1:24282989-24427989 GCF_024139225.1 Suncus etruscus
AACCATTTGAATCTGAAATCTTAGTTCATCTCACAGAAATTGCAAGCATCTTATCTTTGTAGGTTATAACAAAGCTCTCTCTCCCCCTCCCCCTCTCTCCCCCACTCCCCCCTCTTCCCCCTCTCTCCCTCCCCCTCTCGCCCTCTCCCCCTCTCTCCCTCTCCTTCCTTCTCTCTCTCCCTCATTTCCTCTCTCTCCCTCTCCTTCCCTCTCTCCCTCCCCCTCCCTCTCTCTCCCCTTTCCTCTCTTTCCCCCTCTCCCCCTCTCTCTCCCCTTCCCTCTCTTTCCCCCTCTCTCCCCCTCCCCCTCTCTCTCCTTCTCCCTCTCTCCGTCCCCCTCTCTCCCCCTCTTTCCCCCTCTCTCCTTCCCCCTCCCTCTCTCCCTCTCTCTCCCTCCCTCTCTCTCTCTCTCTCTCTCTCTCTCTCTCTCTCTCTCTCTCTCTCTCTCTCTCTCTCCACCTTAGACAAATTACTCAAGTTCTCTGAACCTCAACATCATCATTGAAATGAAACCCCAGAAACACACCTCCCGAAAGTTGTGAGAATGACAAGATGGAGTTAAAGCCCTGAAGTTATATGTGCCCCCACTCAGTACAGTGCAGGCTGCTGCCACCTCTCCTGTTCGGTGATGGCGGTGCATAAATAGTGATGCAGAGCCTCTGGCTTTGTGATGCAATCACCCACACCCCACACCCCCCAGAATTAGCTCCTGCAATGATGTTTGCAAGATTTTAATGTAGAAGAGCCTGGCATCTCACTGTGATAAGCGCAGGTTTTGATGTCCCTGTGAACATTGAAATCCCATGATGCTAAGGCAGGTGAGAAGACATTAAGGGTAGAAGGTACCAGCCTGTGTCTTGCTGGCTTAGCCCTCACTGTCACTGGATCATCATTTGCTGTTTCTGGAAATCAGAAATATCTGTGCACGGACTGACTCACTAGTATTCAGGAATACCAAGTTCTTGGTGAGGAGGATCAAAGAACCTCAGGTTATGACTATTCACTCATAGCACCCACTTTTTATCCTGTGTGATGAAATGTAGGTAGGGTACAGGTAGGTAGGATTTAGATTTGTTCTCTAAAAGCCCAAGTTGCAACCTGAAGTTTCTGAATTTGAGCACCAGCTGTGGGCATCTAGTTATTTATTAGTGAAGGGACCTTTAAACTTTGAAAATCCTTCCAGGCTCGGTGAACACTTTTGCTGGCACAACCACTGTCTGGTTTGCAAGCATATTCTTCTCTTCCTAGTTTCCTGCTTGAAAGTTATGGCAATGCTACCTCATCAGAATGTGGCATGGAAGTTGCACACATCTTACCCTTTTCTCCCCAGATTGCATTGAGTCAAATATTTCTTCCAGAGTAAAGCATGCTCATGCTGGACCAGGGGAAACTGCCTGATAAGAAATAAGAATGGATCTAGGGTTTAGCAGAAAAGTGTTTTGATTTCCAGTTGTCAAGGGCAGCCTTGTTGGGGATCTCTATTTCTGGACCTTTTTTCCTTAGCTTTGGGGGAGTTTGAAATATAATGAATATCTCTCCCTGTTATAGATAGTAGATTCAGGAAGGCATTATTTTTAAAAGTGAATGGTATTGATTTTGTTATAAAATTTTCCACAAATGAAGTTTCCTGATGCTCAGGGATGTGATAAGTAATAATACACCATGAATTATTTAATAAACATAGGAACCTCTACAAAATTATCTAGATGGATGTCTACCCACTCTCCTGCTAAATAAACACACCTAAACACAGTGAAGGCTCTAGAAATATAGAAACATACCTGAGCAGATGATAAGATTTCAGTTGTCATTGCAGACAATTCCCCAAAGATTTACTCCTTTGTTAATACTTCCCAGCCTTTTTCAGAATAAAGATCCAATTTGAACATGAAAAGTATGTGAAGGTTCGTGGATAATTGTGCTTTTAGTATTTAAAAAAGTAAATTAGCATTTTAAAGCATTTATTTAAAGCATTTAAAGCATTTGTTTTTTTTTTAAAACATTTACTTATTTATGTAGATTTTTGGGGGCCATACCCAGGTTGGCCACATGCAAGGCAAATGCCCCATTGCTATGCCATTCCTCCATCCCCTCAGTAACACTTTAAAATAAAATTGTACGTTATCACATAGAATACACCTAGAAATAATAGGAATTAATGTTTTCAGAATTCTTCTGAGTATATTCTAGATATCTTCATTTAATTACTAAACTCTATGATAGATTATCTGTGACACACTTGTCAAAACTGAGGCTCAAATAATTACATCACTTTTCCAAGAGGACCAGATAGATTGAAAAAAGAGAGGCAGAACCAGAATTAGAATTGGAACTCAAATTGCTACAAATTTCTAAGTACTTTATTCAGCTTGAAGAAGACAGATGGACGAAATAGATCTCATAGATATCATAGCTATTAGGTCAGGGGAGATTTACGAAATACCTTGGATTAAATAACTCTGTGATTCTCTTTTCCCCTTCCCAAAATAGAATGATTGCACTTATTTGTGAACTATTAAAAAATTAGCATGGTAATAATACTTAAAGACAATAGAGATGAGGGCCAGGAGGACTAGTCCCTGGCAGGGACTAAGAGAGGGAAAATGCAGTTAGGATAGAGAAGGGACTACTGTGACATTGATAGATGTAAATGAATGCTCTGGATAAGAACTGGGTGCTGAAAGGAAGTCAAGTGATATACATAAGATATAAATAATATTCCTTCAGTAACAATATTGCAAACCATAGTGTCTAAAAGGAAATAAAGGGAGAATTAGAGGAGAGAAATCAAGAGAGAGAGGAAAAACATCTGTCATAGAGGAAAGCAAAGGGGAGAGCAGAAGAAAATGTGCCCTGATGAAGGTGTTATACATTATATGGCCGAAACTTAATCATGAACAGCTTTGTAACTGTTTGTCTCACAGTGATTCAATTAACAATTTTATTTAATAAATGGAAAAAGAATTCATCTTTCTAGAATTAAGATGCCCAATGCAAAGGAAGTACAGTCAGGATACTTTAGGACTGTGGGAGATGTTAGAAGTGATGCTGAGTGTCAGCAAGAAGACTTGGCCTGAGAACAGAGGTGTGGAAGAAAAACCCCAGGAGTTCCTTAGAGAAAGCCTGAAGGCCTGAGTAGCCAGGACAGCAGAGGGCAGGAAAGGAAAACAGAGAATGATCTCGGCTCCCCAAATCTGACACCCGTCTCGTATCCAAGAGCACGGATATGAGCACAGCAGCACCATTGCTTAAGGAGTCCACAGGTCTACTGGCTGCCTGCTCCAATTCTTAGAGCAAAATCGGAGTGGGGGTTCTCAGTTCACCAGGAGGTTCAGGGAGAGATTTAAGAACCCACGTAAGGTCTATTCATAGATTTCAGTGAGCAGAGATTGCTCCTAATTTCCCTTCTGATTCTTAAGCTTCAAGAATCATTTAAGAAGTGGGAGTACAGGGGAGAAATGTATAAAGATGGGGCTATAATTAGATAAGCTGAAAGTTTTCCTGATGGTGGAACTTTGTGATTAAAAGGCTTTGGGGATTAACCCTCATCATGAGGACATAGAAGCAATTACAACCTTCTCCCCAGCCAAAAAAATGAACCAAAAAAAAAAAAGAACTTGTTACCCTAGAGAAAGAATATTAAGCTGAAAGACTCTTGGTCTCTTAAAATACCACCAGGTATCACTCCTGGTGGGGCTTATATAGGTTCCAGGAATTGAACCAGGTCAGCCAGTGTCTTTACCCACTGTACTATCTCATCAACCCCTTTTTTCATTATTTTTTATAACTGAAAATGAGTAGTTGCTGCAGAGGGCTTGCTAGGTTTCAGAGAAATATAAGGGATAGTCACCACCCCCAGGGTGCTTTGGCAGATAGTGGAGGCTGCAACATCTCTGGGATGAAGTGACAGCCACTAGAGAGCTAAGAACATAGTTCACCTATCAGGCAGGGAAGGGCAGGCTTCCTCAGCCAGAACCAACTGCACACAGAGCCCACGTCTGCTCCCCACCACACAAAAGCTCCATGCTCAGCCTCAACAACAGGGACTAAGGTGTGTAAGCCCAGTGAGTCCTACCTGGGTCAGACCCCCAGCATCCCTTCTCCAGGATCCACATGCCTCAAACCTCTTCTCAGTGAGCTCAAGGTCCCAGCTTGGGGTACGTGAAGCACAGTGGAAACCCATGGCTGCCTTCTACCCATGCCCAGAGCTGGTCCCCCGTGTTAGGGAATAGATACCAGTTAGTGAGGAAAACTCTTGGCGTCTGATTGTCAAACTGAGATTACTCAGTGGGGGTGGGGAGGGAAGAAGACATGAACTAGGGGGTGTCATGGGGAGCAGTGGTGGAGGGAGGGTCATGGGCACTCATGAGCACTTCACCACATGAAGGTACAGTGACTTTGTTCATCAAAACCACAAACGTTGGCATTATTGCAACCTTGTTACCTAAACTACTAAATAAATAAATAAATAAATAAAAGCACCTGGCTGTGGCACATGGCCAGGAGGCACCTACAGCCAGTTCAGTGTGTAAGGAAAGGGCCTCAAAAAAGCTGGCCCCATGCCCAGTGGCTTACTTTGGGGCCAACACCATCTTCAACAACACTTTGGTGCTATCCAACACGTTGGTGCTATCCAAATAGTTGTTCTCTATCACAGAATGGCCGCCTGACTAATTTAGTCAAAGAAATTAAGCAAGTCACCTTCTTGCCATTAATTTTTGCTGGTTGACTTATTTTGGTGGGGGTGTGACAGGGAGGGCCTCCCCAGCAGAGCTCTGATCCCAAGATCACTCCAGGTAACAGTCAGGCTGGCAGTGTGGTTTTATGGGCTAGGGCTCAAGCTGGTGATGGGGCAGTGATGGGTAATATGGCACCAGCTTAAGCTGGTGATGGGTGCCTGGAGTGGGGGGGACAAGGACAAACAGTGCCAGCATGGAACCTGCAGGACACATGCTTCAGCCCTCTGTGTTATCACTCTGGTCCCTGATTTGTTGTTAATTTTCCATAGTAGGAGA
Organism: Suncus etruscus; assembly: GCF_024139225.1. NCBI lineage: Eukaryota > Metazoa > Chordata > Mammalia > Eulipotyphla > Soricidae > Suncus > Suncus etruscus. The sequence goes on from NC_064859.1 coordinate 24,288,004, forward strand.
GTCGTGTGAATAAATAGAACCTACATCAGGTTACTGTTTGAGGAGGGGACTTCTCCATGTCAGTTTTTTGTTTATTTGTTTGTTTTTGGTTTTGGGGCCACTCCTGGTGACACTTGGGTTACTCCTGGCTATGCGCTCAAAAATCGCTCCTGGCTTGGGGGGACCATATGGGACACTGGGAGATTGAAACTCAATCCATCTTAGGTTAGCACAGGCAAGGCAAATGCCTTACCACTTGTGCCACCACTCTGACCCCTCCATGTCAGTTTTTAACAACTTCCATGTTTTGTTTTGTTTGAGAGCCACACCAAGTAATGTTTCTAGCTCAATCTCTGGATCATTCCAGTGTTGCTTGGTAGACCATTCAATGCCAGGGCTCCCACCTGCATGCAGTCCAGCCCTTAGAGCTATCTCCTAGCCCCACAATAGCACTTTTTTTCTGTATAAAGGCACAAAACAGCAAACATTTACTGTGAGAAGGCTCAGCAGACCAAGCTCATGCATTGCATGCAGAATGCCTGGGTTCAATCCTCAGCACCACAGTTTCCTGAGCATAGTCAGGAGAGGTCCTGAAGCAGACCCAGGAGTAGTGCCTAAACACTGCCAGATGTGACCTCCCAAATAAATGAAAATTCACTGTGTTACACTTACTTATTTTATTTATTTCTTATTTAAGTCATTGTGATTACCCCGGGTGGGGCAGTAAGTCCACCCAGGTTTACAAGTAAGACAATCTTTGTTTTGGGTGAAACCAAGTTGTAAACAAACAGATACAAAGAAACCAGAGATAAACTTTGTTTTAGGTAAAGTAAGCCAACATTCTACCACATATATGTGACTTTTCGGTGTTCACATAGATTTGCTTGAATCAGCTCATGTAACTGTCCCTCGCATCAGAAAATGCAGGGAAGCTCCTTCTATAGAGCCCTCAGTGTAGTTCTCCAAAGTTAAAGGGTCCTTTGATCAGGATAGAAGTTCTTGATCTTGGCCACATGTTAAAACTATCTAAGAAATCAAAACTCTGCCCCTGCCCTTCAAATTCAAATTCACAAGCTTCGGGGAAGACATGCAGACTTTCGTGTTTGTTCAGTCCCTTTTAGGAACTAACTTGGTCCAGAGTAGGAAAAGGAACAAGGAGCTATAAGCCCCATGCTGACACTGATGGAGCTGTGGCTCACAAGCCCATGGTTAGTGCGAGTAAAGAGCAAACCCAGGAGGAGATGTTTGCCAACCACTGAACACCATGGGCTAATGCCACACACAGAAAGCACAGCCTTTCCTTCAGCCAATTCACTCTGTGTGTGCCTGTGCAATTCATATCCCTTCCCTGTATAAGCAAGGGAATGAAAGAAAGCTCCACTCACCTCTGTTTATGTCCAGTATAGGAATCCCTTTTGGGGTCCAAAGGGAAGAAAAGGAAGCATGGAAAAACCTCCTTTCCTGCTTCTGTTTCTTCTCACAATTTTGTCCTGCAGCCCCTTTTATTCTGCCACCACCTTTTTTTGGTGCCCTCACTCTCCCCTCAATCTCAGATCTGTGGTTTGCTCCTGTAATCCCCTAGAATTAGATCCCTCTCCCTACTCTACCTGACCCTACCAGACAGCCTCAATTGACACCTGGGCCCTTGCTAGGACAGAGATAAAATCCAGGGGTTTGAGCCAATGTTTCTGCCTACTGCTAGACTAAAGTGCCCATGAATTCAGTCTTAGAACATCTCCCAGGTCTAATCCCAGAGCATGTCAGGAATGGCAGCCCAGGGACACTTGGCAAAGCAACTCAGAGGCACATTGGATGAACTAATTTGGCTAGTCCTTTCTTATGTTTGATCATATTTAGTCTGATGTTAGATCCTGAGTTCTAATCAATTTGCAAACAGACTCTTGAAACGCTACCATTTTGTAGACTGTAATCGCCTAAGAAGTTGATTTTCTAGGGTTATACAATACCGTATTGGCTGTCTTCCATGGATAAAGCTAAGAGTGAACGTGGGAATGAATAATCTGTTTTTAATTATTTTTCCTCATGGGTCTAAAAGTTACCAAGGCAAAATCTTGTATGAGAACCTCATTTGAAATAGAAGCAATTTTATTGATGAGAATATTGGCCTGCCTTTCATCTAAACTATTGACTTTAGGGAAGCAAGGAGTGGCCCTCAGCCTAGATAGCTATGACACAGATCTTTCTAAATGATTCATTTTTACTGGTCAGGTGAACATGGCTGACATCCTCCATGGTGGAGCTTTGATGTCAAGCATTGTATTAGAGACCACTCCTCCCTTCCCTCATGCTGGAGGCCACATTTTTCTTTCCACTAGCCTGAGCCTCTTCCCAGTTTTCTTAATCAGAAGTTAGAGGCCCAGAAGGTGATGTGCTCACAGGAATGGATGCTCAAGGAGCTAGAACCTCACAAGAAGGTTCTCCTTTTCTTCCGAAACTCCTTCACTGATGGTGCAGTGGTGATTTCCGTTGTTTGGTGCATGGTGTTAGGTCTTGCTCAGACATTAGAGATTCATTGAATTAAACAGAAATGCTTAGCAGACTTTTTTTTAAAAAACTCTAAGTTCAATTGATGTCTTTCTTGCAAATGAGATTGCTATACACACTTTTAGGTTCAGTCTAAAGTTGCATCCTTATGCTCTGTAACCCCTGCAACCCTGCTTCATTCTCCACAGAAGCTCTCACATCTCCCCCTCCTTAACCTGCTGGGTTCCACCCTGGGGCTTCCTTTCTGTTCCTCAAAAGCTTTTTCCTTTCTTCTCTATCTCTAGGTTTTTGCATGTGCTCCTCTTTGGACTTGGAATACTCTTCCCCCTTAATGGGTTAATTTATGTCTTTTGGGTCTAGGTCTGTTTTACCTACTTGGAAAGTTTGACCCTGAATGGTGGCCTCCTACGCCTCTCACCATCACACTCTGCTCCTTTCCCTCAGAGCACTCGCTGATTCTAATTATTTCATGTGTTTATTTACCTATCAGTTGCCTGCCTCTCCCAGAAGACCTAAGTTCCTTGAGGGCAGGTATCTTGTCCTTCTAGTTCATTAATACCTTCTTCAGTGCTAATACAGTTCCTAACAACGGAAAGACACTTGATATTTGGGAAGGACAAGAAAGAATGGGAAAGAGGAAGGAAAGAAAGAAGTAAAGAAGAGAAAGAAAGGAAGTGAGGAAAGGAGGAAACCAAGCACTTATTGCTTATTACTTATCTTTTCAACATTCACTGGGGAGACCCAGAGTATTTTACTGACTTACCCCAAATCAGAATTTGCAGGAAAGAGCTGAGCTTCTATCTCAGACACCTGCCAGCAAGCGCTTGGATCTAAGTAATATATTGCTCAGTCTCAAGTCTTGTCCTTTTCTTTATCTTTATATACATATTATTAGGAAGTATTTTGTTTATTCCTCTATCAACATTTTTTGCTCGTAGCCTTAGAAATTATTCATTTCCCACTATATTGCACAAAAGAACAGGGTAGTAAGAAGGAAGAGTTCCAGTGGCAGCCCATTTTGGGGGGAATTGTAGACATCTTCTTGAATACAAGGATTATTGATGGGTGATTCTTGTTTAGGAATAAAATATGTCTTCAAGAGTAACATTAACATCTCCATAGTTTTGGAAAACCAAGCAATAAAGCTAGCAGTGGCCTTTCTTAGGGAACAACCGCCCTGAGACTGCTCCAGTAATGCTACCACAGTCATCACAGAGCTCAGTAAACCCTGATTGGAAGGGAAATAAGTGACTGATGTTACAATGTCATTATTTACATGAAAACTATAGATTATAAGAAAGTCAATTAAACATAGTAAGAATGAGGCTGGAGAGATAGTATAGTAGGTAGGGCACTTGGCTTGCATACAGCCAACCTGGATTTAATTCCTGAAACCCTATGTGGTCCCTTGAGCACCACCAGGAGTGATCTCTGACTGCAGAGCCAGGAGTGAGCCCTAAGCACATACAGTTGTGCACCTCACCAAACAAAAAGAAACCATATTAAGGAAGAATAAGTTGTGTAAGAAAATAACCAGTGGGTTTTCTCATAAGAATCCAACAAAAATATACTGGAGAAGATCACCTTTAAAGGTGGGTTATAAAAGAATGTATAAATTAAATGAGAATATACACTTAAAGATGTATTCAGAATATGTTTAACAAATACCTGGGGACTGGAGAAGTGGTAGCGCAGTGGTAGGGCACTTGCCTTGCATGTGGCTGACCCAGGACGGACCTAGGTTCAATCCCCGGTGTCCCTTATGGTCCCCAAGCCGGGAGCAATTCCTGAGCACATAGCCAGGAGTAACCCCTGAGCATCACCAAGTGTGGTCCCAAACCAAAAAACAACAACAGCAACAACAAATACCAAAAATTCCTTTGGAAGAGAATTATTTGGCTAAAGAGAACTGTGTCTGTATAGCAAGGCACAATTTTAAAAACTGTTAATTCTTCTCATTATTATTTTAGAAACTCAAGATAGCTCTAGTCAATCTTTCCAGAGGATCAGAAAGAGTGAGGGCTCATTTGACTAAAGGATACTGAAGTTTACCCTAAAATGAAGGTATTAAAAAAATTTAAAAAGTAGAGGAAATTGTACCAACAAATACTAATAAATAATATAAAGCTACAGTAATTTAAATCTGATGACACTGGCACAGTAGCACAAGGATTGACACATTCCTGAGCCATCGTGGTCAGGCTCCAGAAAAAGGAAAAGGAGCCTGGTGGACTTGTGATTTAAATAGACATTCAGGGCCAGAGAAATAGTATACTAGGTAGGACACATGCCTTATATGTGGCACACCTGAATTTGATCCCTGCTACTCCTTACGTTTTCCTGAGCCCCACCAGGGTGTGATTCCTGAGCACAGAGACAGGAGAAAGTCATCAGGTGTGATCCAAAAAACAAAATCTAACAAACTATAATGGTGTATTCCGTATCATTGGAGAAAGGAGGAGTAATGTCACAGTTGATTCTTAGGTTGTAAGTTACACATTGCAAGAGTAAAGTTAATAGAAAAATGGAAGCAGATTCCAAAATGAGTTCTAAAAATAAAATAAAATGAGTTCTAGTTGGCTAGACTCTTTATTCGTTTTATTTTATTTTCAGTGATGCCAGGGATCAAACCCAGGACCTCATACCTGTGAAGTAAATACATTGACACTGAACTAAATCCCTAGCCCTGAGGATGTTTTTTTAAATGGAATAATGAGCTTTATCTAAGGAAAGAGAACTGAGTATTTATATAATTTATAAAAGAAAAGACTAATATGAACATTGAAGACAAAAAAATATGGGAAAATACATACCAAAAAAAAAAACACACTGTAAAGAAAATGCACAGGCAGACATCATTATATGCTGATGTCTGAGCCTACAGAGGATTTATATCTTTCATACATAAAGTTCTCAGACAAACCAGTAATAGAAATGTTGGCACAATAGTAAGAGGACAAGCAGGTTATTTTGAATACATCAGTCTCAAAACAGCTACTACTGGGGCCGGGCGGTGGCGCTGGAGGTAAGGTGCCTGCCTTGCCTGCGCTAGCCTAGGACGGACCGCGGTTCGATCCCCCGGCATCCCATATGGTCCCCCAAGAAGCCAGGAGCAACTTCTGAGCGCATAGCCAGGAGTAACCCCTGAGCGTCAAATGGGTGTGGCCCAAAAACCAAAAAAAAAAAAAAAAAAAAAAAAAAAAAAAAAAACAGCTACTACTGTGGCCAGTAAACAAAGGTGTCCTGCCCGTCTCGTCCTCCAAGAAATGCAAATCAATGTGAGAGCTCATCATCAGGGATCAAATTAGCACAGATAAAAATAAATGTCAGTGTACAGGGTAGATAATGTTAGAGACTCAAATTGTTGGGTGTGTGAGTTATCACAGCCTTTATGGGAGCCATTTGGTAACACTCATCATAAAGGCTTTAATGTGCCCTGCTTACCTGTGGACCCAGAAATACCACTTCTAAGAATTTATCCTAAGGAAATAAACATGGGTAGATTTGTGTCGGGTCTTGGCTACAGTAGTAGTCATTGCAGCATGATATTTACTGGGGAAACTCTGGGCATTAAATGGTAAAAAGAGGTTGGGAAAGGTTTAGAATTGCTTTGCAATGGGTGGTCGGAGCCTGTCTGTTATTGAACCTCATTGAATGCTTAGTGCTCAAGTCACAGGCTGAGAGCCAAATATATGTCAATGATAATAACACATTTGATGCTTTGTCACTTGGGTTGTTTATTTGGTGGTGGATGTTGTTGGTGGTGTTTGTTGTTGTTGTTTTTACTTCAACAAAAGTTTTTCAGGATTACAGATTCTGGGTTACTGTGAATTGGACCTAAATCTTTTATTTATTGTTTTGCTATTAAATAAATGGCTGCTTAGGTTTGCATAGTCTTAGAGGGTGCAGTCATTTTCTTCAGTTTCTGATCCGTGGTTTGTAACTGTGGAAACAAAACATGTAACTTTCTTTTTCTTACTATAATACTCATTTTAAGAAGCCATTAAACCTGAATATATTTATCTACAGATCATAGATAACTGCATAAATAGAAGAGAATTCATTTTGGTATGTCAGGATTCATGATTTCCCAATGAGGCCCCCAAATTGGCAACTCCATTACCTTACACACCAAATGGGAACTTTGCAGGTTTGCTTAAACATGTTGACACCAGTGCTACAGTTTGTGTTAAATAAGCCACATCTAAATGTGAGCCACTGGTGGTTTGCACTGGCATCAATATGTTAAAGTCCTTGAAACAGGGAGGTGATCCCAAATCATGTAAGTAGATACAATAGTGTCTAAAGCAGTGGTCTCAAACTCGTGGCCCGCGGGCCATTTGCGGCCCTCCGTACAACATTTTGTGGCCCGCGGCTGGCCTTCAAATATCTCAGTATTCGCGATTATTCACTTACTGAATAATCGCAATAAAAATCGCACTATTAAGAAAAAAATCGCATTAAACATTCGCATACCCCGAGCAGTTTCGTTCGGGGTATGCAAATGTTTAATGCGAGTTTTTGCGATTTTTTTTCTTACTAATGCGATTTTTTATTGCGAATATTCGGTAAGTAAAATCCCTTATGCAGCCCTGCTTCACCCCGACTTTGCCTCCTGCGGCCCCCAGGTAAATTGAGTTTGAGACCCCTTGTCTAAAGGGTTCTCATAGGAGGGAGAAGGGCTGGGGTCTGAGCAAAAAAAAGTGGAATACCAAAGTGATGCTGTTGGAAGAGGAAGATTTCCATCAAACTCAAGAGACTGAAAAAAAAAATACAGTCCAGAGGAGTCATGTCATCCCCAAGGATGTCTTCATTTTAGCTCTGTAATACTCATTTCATATTGAGGATTTCCAAAATTATATGTATTTTATATATTTAATGTGAAAGGGAAATGTTTGGTTGTTTGGTTTGGTTTGGGGACCACTCCTGGCATGTTCAGGGCCTATTCTGGCTCTGTTCATGGGTCATTCCTGGTAGGGCTCATGGGACCCAATGTAGTTCTGGAGATTGAGCCCCAGGTCAGCCATAAGCACAGCAAGTACCTTAACTACTATTAGTTATCTATATATAGATATATATATCTCCTCAGTTTCTCTATTGTTTTAACTTATTACATCAGTGGTCATTTGTTATAGGAGCATTAGGAAGCTAATACTAATTTGAAAAAGAATGGGGATCAAATTAAAACTATTTGAGCCATAGTTACATATGTTCTGGCATGAGCAATTTGAAGACTGATTTAGAAAGATACCTCATCTAGCTTGCATCTTCTTCAGCCCTTCAGGCCTCTTGCTCTGAAGTTACTGTTTGTCCTTCAACAATTTTTGGTCATCATTAGATACATCATTGTTATGACACTGATAAGTATGAGTGAGGCAATAAGTAGATTTCAGTTTATTTATTTTGGAAGCTGACTTTACTATTGTTAGCATTTTCCTTTTTGGGGTGTGTGCCTGCGTGTGAGGTGAGTTCTCTTACTGAGAATCCCAGAGTGTTGCAGTGAGAATCAGAGAGACAGGCAAAGATATATACAGGGCAGAGAGCCATGAGAACTGTGACAAATGCACAGCTCCCCTGTGAAGCACGCAAGCCTCAGTGTCCAGTGAGGAGCTCAGGTCTTTCTAGAAAAGTTTCCCGAAAGATTGCTTCTCTTCAGTTCCTTCTCCAAATTACTGCTGGTTTTTACATATACAGAATGAGAAGGCTGAGGCCGTAATATTGCATCACCATTCACAGGTAGGATCCCAGGTTTTGCAGAACCACAAATATAGAAGAAAGAGGATCTCATTCTGTCTCCTATCCTCACATGCTGTCTGTGTTCTGACCCATGTTTGACACTCACAAGAGTTTATCACTCACAAGAGTTTATCACCCAATACCACAGAGAGATTGCATGGTCAGTAATTTGGTATGTTGGCTTTTGCGAGTTTTACACTCTTACCTCCCCACAAGAACCATATTGCTTTCAAATTAGTGCTGGTGCCTGTAAGAGATCAGGACCACTTTTTGGGTTGAGGGGTTATTTTTGGAGCTCACACCCAGCAGTACGCAAGGCCTATTAACCTTCTGCCCAGTGCTTACACCCTGCAGTGCTCAGGGGACCAGGGATTGAACTCAAGCTTCCTGTATGCAAACATGTACTCACCCCCATTGAGTTCTCTCCATTTCTTAAATGGGAATGGATTCATCTTAATCACTGCTGAGAACAAAGCCTGTAGAATCAAGCATTCATACTAGATAGTAAAATTGTGTCAAGGCCAGAGCAATAGCATAGTGGGTAGAGTGTTTGCCTTGCATGCTGCTGAATCAGGTTCAATCCCTGGCATCCCATATGGTCCCCTGAGCTAGCCAGGAGTAATTTTTGAGCACAGAGCCAGGAGTGACCCTGAGCACCACTAGATGTGACTCAAAAACGAACCAAAAAAGAATTGTCTAGGGAACAAACATGAGAGACACCTTTGTTTCTTACCTGTTATGGGGAAACATGTAAAGGAGTCATAGTAACTCACCATCTTGACACATGGAAAGATGGTGAAACAGAAACAGGGATTTTGAAGTTAAGCATGGGAATATGGAAAAATCCCTGTAGCACACTAGTCCAGCACTATAAGCAAAAGAGGTCTCAACAAGTGCTCTCTTCTGCAGCAAGTTATCCTGCAGACAACTGAGCGCTAGCCTGTAGGACTGAAGGTTCCACCTCTAGGAGTCTGGAGACGCACAGCTCATTTCTCAGGCTTTGTGGCCTCTAAGCATACAGCATTAAACCTGGGTCTACTGAAGGAGGAGAGACTGGCTGTGGTGGAATCTTCTGCAAGACATGAAGCTTGCACAAGCTACTCACAGTGGTCTGAGGGGAGACAGGAAGATGTTCCTTTGTAGAGTAGAGACAGAAAATCCTGTGTTTGGCACCTGGAGTATCCCCAGTTCCAGTGAGGGGTCCAACTGGCAAGGCAGGGTACCCCTTTTTGTGCCATTAAGATAAAGAAAATAGAAGCTTTTATTTGTTCGGTCGGGGCACATTTTAGGTAGTGCTCATGAGGGTCCTCCCTCAGTGATTCGAAGGTGGGTGGGCCTGCTGTTCACTAGGGACCCTCTAGGCAACCCCACCCGTGGTGCTGACCATCCTCAGTGTTGAACCTAGGTCATGTGCACCCCGAATTCCTGAGCTCTCTTCCCAGCATGGGAAAGGATGTTTTGGTTGTACTATTTTTCCAGGAAACCAAGGAATGACCTTTTTGCTTGGGTTTTTGTCCTAAAGGAAAGTCACTAACCATTAGTATACAGGCTTGGTCACACATTTTTTAGGGTTGGAGAACTCCAATACACGTTGAGACTACCTCAACTAGTCTTTGGAGCTGATGTCTTGCCTGGTGGCAGAAGCATTAGGGCAGATGTCTTACAAGTATAGCTCACCTTCAGTTTAAAGCAAATAAGGCAGGAAGTGAGAGAGAGAGAGAGAGAGACCAATTCATACTCCCTTGATTATTTTTTCAGCATGATGCTGAAAGACATTTGTGTTTTTTGGAAGTTCTATCCCCTGGCAGTGAAATAAAACCTCCTTTCTAGGCTAGAAAGATTGATGTCCAGCTACATTAAAGGAGTATGTGGCTAAAAGGAAACTCTGTATTCTGCAGTGAACACAAGCGCGTCCAGTGTTCTTATGTAACCGTTGTGCAGGGTGCATTATCAGACCTAACATTTGCAATGCAAAAATAAAATCATGCTAGGAAGATCAAAGCCCCCAAGTACCCCCATTTGCCACGGTATGAAATTTGTTGTATGAGATGGAGTTTGTGTTTTAAATCATTCACAAGGTAGAATGAAGATGGAAGAAAAAAATCCTAAAAGCAACTCAGTCTCATTTGGGGTTTTCTAGAATTCGGTAGCTCCCTCTTTCCTGCAACTTTGCTCTCCATGGTTTCAATTACCCATGGTCAATTATGATCTGAAATATTATAGACAGTAATCTACTTGCAAGACCACAGTCACATAATTTCTAGTACAGCAGATTGTGGTCACAGTTTCTTTTTACTTTAGCAGTTGCTCATTAAGATTTACATGTAGGGTACAGCAGAGTATTCATAAGATTTGTATCAAATCTATAAAACTGGAGCTTCGGAAGTGGGAGATCTGGGAATGTGTCTTCCCAGATGAGGGAGGACAGCTGTGCATCTTGTCTTAGTCTTTGATTTTAAAAGCACATTGAATTGAGGAGTCTATGTTCATTTTCTGCTCAATGAATTTTGCTAAATTGTTTTGCAGAGCTTTCTGTGATTCTGTTAATGATCCAGGAAAGAATTTCTTCATGTTTTTCCTCCTCTATATCTACATACTAGACCAGTAGTTCTCGAACTTGGCAGCATATTAGTATCATCTGGGAGTCTTAAAAACTTCCATTGTCCCGGCTGCACCCCAGAACCATTCACTTATCATCTCTAAGGGTGAACCGAAACACCGGTACTTTTCCAAGGTGACCTCAATATGCATTCAAGGTAAAGGGACTGCACACCAGATTTTGCTTTGCAAACTTCAAGGTGCTCACAGCCCCAAGGTTGTATGAAGGGTGGGGAGTCCTTGGTAAATGCAGATTGTGATTCAACTACTCTGGGCAAAGCCTGCATTTCTGGCATACTCCCTGTCAGCGCTAATACTTCTTGTCTTGAACTACACTTTGAGCAGCAAGGTCCTAGTTCTCTGGAAGAGAACTTCGAGACAATTGGGAGAAAATATGGTGATGATCAGATGCTGCACAAGATCTCATGGTTTCTTGATAAATAGACAGCAAAGCCACCTGAATCTTCATCTTTCTTTTCCTGTGAAGTTTTGTTTTTTGTTTTTGTTTTTTTAGTGGTAAACCCTAATGAAAGGGCCCTCTTTTCTCTGGCAATGTTTGAGGCTGTCATCCTAGAGATCACTGTCCAGGGGGATATCTGAGTCCTTCTTTCTTGAGTGGGTGGCCAGGGACCAGGGTCGACAGGGAGGAACCCTGTGTTCTCTGCTCTGGCGGCTCGCCCAGTTGTGGGAACATTCTCCAGCAACCCAGGGAACCCCGGTCTCGTGCTTCGTCTGGTGGGGAGGAGAGATTTTAGTAAACACTGTGTGGGCAGAGGAATGAAATGGGCAGAGAATGAGGTTAAGGGTTGGGTGTGTGAAACACCAGGCTGAGCCAGGCCAGGGTGCCTGGGAGCAGCATTCCAACACCCACCTGCTGGCCAGCTGGTGGGAGCAACACTCACCTGTTGTGGGACTAGCTCAGGGACTCCATCTGAGCCCAGGGAGCACTGGGAAAAGGCCAGGAAAGATTATGTTGCTCGGTGCTCTATAGGCCCTCCCAGATCCTGAGAAAGATTGCTTCACACCTGAATCCCAGGGTAATGTAAACTTGGATCCTTTAACCATCCTTTGGACCAAGGATATCTTAAAACTAGGGCTGAATATTCTCAAGAGGGTCCTTCCTCTGTAGGTGATTCTGTGGAACTGCCACCGAGGCTGGTTAAAGAAGCAGACACGGGAGAAAGAGAGTACAGCAGGTAAAGCATTTACCTTGCATTTAGCAGACCCAGGTTCCATTCCTGGTCCCTGCATATGGTCCCCCAAGCACAGCCAAGAGTGATCCTCAGAGAGTCAGGAGTTATCCCTGAGCACAGGCAGATATGGGCCCAAAACAAAACAAAAAAGAAACTGATGTATAAAAACAAGCTCAGACTTTATTTTCATTTTTAGGTATTGCTCCTCTTCCCTCTTCTACCATAGGTCCCTGCCCTAAGCTCCTTAAGATCTAACCTGAGTCTGCATTCCCCAGCACCCCAGGCCTTTGGTGCATTGCAGGGAGCAATACCTTATATTTGTGGAGTCTTTTAAGACCATGTTCACACCCTTCTTCTCCGATCAGCGTTCTCAGATTAAGTCAGTCCTATGGAAACAATATTCCTTTAATCCTTTACTACTGCACATAATCAGAGTATTTGTAGTAGATTTGAGGTTTGAATTCTCATGGTACTCCATCCTCCATGGACCACTCGGCAGGATGCACAAAGAAAAAGTAAATAAATGGTAAGGTATAGCATATCTGGGTCTCAGAAAACCTCAAATTCAAATGATTTGTAGCATCAAACTGAAGGATTTTGATATGGGTAAAGGGACTTGTGTTGATATAGTTCATCTGGAAAAAATTATAAGTACATAAGAGTACTCTATTTGTTTTGTTTAGTTTTTCATGAAGGATGAGAATCATGAAGAATGCAAATTTGTATCTTCTGAGATTAAATAATATTACAGAATCATAATACAATTTCTTGGCAATGGTATGTAAATCGAATGAGAAGAAAACTGGGGACAATATTTGGGACCAATATTTGGTCCTTGAATATTGTACCTCTGAAACTCAATCATGAATAACATTGATTAATGTTGATTCAGTAAATTAATTTTAAAAATAAAATAAAAATAGAATGAACCTTAGTGGAGCTGACTAGAAAGACCACAAAAATTAATGTATAACAAAAGGAACATTTTATTTAATAGGAAAATTATGAACTAGTTAATTAATGGTGTTGGAATAATTGGTCATCTGTTTTAAAAAATAACAAAGTACATATTATACACTAAAATAAATTATAGATTGTTTAGAGTTGAATATAAACAATAAAGTAGTAGAAGGAGACATAGGTAAATATTTATATAATCTTCAGGAAGGGAAGGTCTCTAATCATCGCTGAGGTGCCTTCTGCATAAACAAAATGAAGACATAAACCACAAATTATTTGTAATATATGTATATAACAGGATGCAGATAATAATTCCTATTATTTTAAAGAGCTCTTACAAATAAACAGGAAAATGCATGTCAATAGACAAATATACAAAATACATACATAACCAATCAAGCAAAGTTGAAATACAAATGCTAACAGTTCTGTGAGGAAAAAAAATCTAGCATAAACAATCAAGAAAATGCAAATTAGGAAATTCCCATATGCCACCATTAATTAAATTGGCAAAGAGGGAAATGAAAGATAATATCCAATGTCAGGAAGAATATAAAGAAACAATCATTTCCCCCTTATGAAAATGAAGGTTGTTGCCAACATCCTGGAATTCAGTTTGACAGTGTGTCTCGGAAGTCTTAGAGCTGAACATTGTCAGATTAGTTCTGCTTCCAGGGAAATAATAAAAATAATCTTCATGAAAAATAGGTTCATAAATGATGTTAAGATATGTATTATTTGTAAGAGTGGGATATTGGGAAACTGTTATAATGTCCAATGAGAGAAGATTGCTTAAAGAAAACCTCAACCATTGAAGCTTGCCTTATAGTCCAATGCATACTGACTTATGGAGTTATTGGTATAGTATCCTTTTCTCCCTCTTGGGGACAGAGGCACAGAAGAAAGGTTATACTTTAAAGCAGTGGTCCTCAAACTATGGCCTGCGGGCCACATATTGTATTTGTATCTGTTTTGTTTCTTCATTGCAAAATAAGATATATGCAGTGTGCATAAGAATTTGTTCATAAGTTTTGTTTTTACTATAGTCAGACCCTCCAATGGTCTGAGGGACAGTGAACTGGCCCCCTATTTAAAAAGTTTGAGGACCCCTGCTTTAAAGTATTAACGATTATCTATAAATGGTGGGCTTCCTGTTGGCTTTGTTTTTTTTTCTTCTTTATGCTTTTCTGGTTTCTCAAGTTTTCTGTCTTGAACATATGTTGTTTTGCAATTTCAAAAGTTATAAAAACATGAAAAAATCAGAAGGCGCAGTTTGCAATAATAAGAATCAGGATAAGATTTTCTCACTGGATTCTGAAAAACTAATTAGAGATGGTTCAGTTATGATTAGTGAGTATATCTTAGAGCTTCAAAGCAAGGTAATATTCCCTGCCTTTGTTCCTGGCAGGATCATTAAGTGCAGGTGTTGAACAGATCAGAATTTCATTGTTTCATCAGCTCAACTTATAGAGGGCATTTCTGCTGAATTATCTGAAGCAAAAACATAGACCTTGGGGGCCGGAGAGATAGCATGGAGGTAAGGCATTTGCCTTTCATGCAGAAGGTCGGTGGTTTGAATCCCGGCACCCCATATGGTCCCCTGAGCCTGCCAGGAGAGATTTCTGAGCATAGAGCCTGGAGTAACCCCTGAGCTCTGCCGGGTGTGATGCAAAAACAAAAAACAAACAAACAAAAAAAAAAACATAGACCTTCTCCATTTATAAGTATTTCCTAAGCAGGTCAGGGCAGCTTCAGTGGGCAGTAGAAATCAACAACTTCCTGGACTGACAGGCTAGAAAAAACATGACAGACACATTAAAAGACTTGAATGTGAGCATTTGCCTTACAAATACCATCTTTGATATTGTAATACCTTACAAATACCTTAGCAACTGAAAGAGTAAAAGGTCCAAAAGAAGGGACTGGGGAGATAATACAGTGAGTAGGGTGCTCTTTTGAGTACCAACAAATGTGATTCCTGAGCACAGAGCCAAATTAAGCCTTGAGTACAGCTAGGTGTGGCCCCAAAAAGCAAAAAGATCTTAAGATCTCTTCTGATTTTAGAAGAGGCAATGAAATTGTGAACTGTGACTTCTTATCAGTTGATAGGTATCTGTTCTTTCTTGGACATCCAAGACTTGTTGGAGAATAGCCAACATACATGCCAACAAAAGGAATTATTGCCTATATAAATATTATATATATATATACATATATATATGATCTTGGACTTATAAAGATTTCTGCAAGAGATGAATTCAAATACTCAGGAAGTTAAGTTGGATTCAAATACTCAGGAAGTTAAGTATGTGTTTGACAAAAAACCACTCAGATCTGAGCAATATGCCTTTAAACAGAAGTTTAGAGATGATAAAGATGCAAATAAAGCTGTAATGTCAGCCATATGGAGAGGTGGCAGATATAGTTTGAAAACTAAGCTGCACTCAGCTCTTTTGAGTTTATTCTCAATTAAAGCATTAAGTCTGGGGCCGGAGCAATAGCACAGTGGAAAAGTATTTGCCTTGCACGCTGTTGATCTAGGACTGACGGTGGTTCAAATCCCAGCATCCCATCTGGTTCCCTGTGCCTGCCAGAAGCGATTTCTGAGAGCAGAGCCAGGAGTAACCCCTGAGTGCCGGCAACTGTGACCCAACTCCCCCAAAACAAATAAAGTATTAAATCTATTTTATAATTCCATAAGCCATTAGAGGATGTCATACATTGAGTACGGCATTTTCTCATGTTGCTTATGCTTACCCTCAACTAGATTAGAAAGATTTGTTTATTCCTAGCTTATTAAAGGATTCAATTCATTTTCAATAGCAAATTAATGTTTTATTTATATTGTTCTATGTCTGATCAGGTAGAGTTTTTTAGTCTTTATAACATTCATAAAGATTTTTGTTATAGCCTTTTATTAATGCATATATTTAAACAGTATCTATAATGTAATATTTTCTAACATAAAGAAAATATTCCTTTTCTTAGGATAAAACAAGCTTTTATGGTCTACTCAGATTTTCTCCTTAAAATTTTCTTACTTTTTGGGAATTTAAAAAAATAAATTTATTAATTTGAATCACCATGAGATAGTCACAAAGTTTTTCATGTTTGAGTTTCAGTCATACAATGTCCAACACCATCCCTTCACTGGTGTACATTTCTCTCACCCTACCCCACCCCCTGCCTACCTCTATGGCTGACATTTTCTTCTCTCTCTCTCTCTCTCTCTCTCTCTCTCTCTCTCTCTCTCTCTGTCTCTCTCTCTCTCTCTCTCTCTCTCTCTCTCTCTCTCTCTCTCTCTCTCTCCCCCTATTTTTTTCTTTTAGACATTGTGGTTTCCAATATTGTTACTGCAGGGGTATCCTGTATATCACTTTATCTCCTTTCAGCACCCAGTTCTTGTCCAGTGATCATAATGTCATACTGGTCTCTTCTCTGCTTTAACTGCACTCCCCCACTCTTTGCGACAAGTTTTCTACCATGAATCAATCCTCCTAGCCCTCTTCTCTATCATTTCTGGTTATTATTAATATCTTTTTAAATATATCCCACAAATGAGTTCAATAATTCTGTCTATTCTGACTCATCTTGCTAAGCATAATACTTCCCATATCCATTCATGTATAAACAAATGTCATGACATTTTATTTAGGAAAAATGAATTTTCTAACAGTTGTGTAGTATTCCATTGTATGTGTGTACCACAGTTTCTTTAGCACTCATGTTCTCAGGCACTTGGGTTGTTTCCAGATTCTATTGTGAATAATGCTGTAATGAGCATAGGAGTGCAGATGCCCTTTTCTGCATTGTGTTTTTTGTTCCTTACGTATATTCCCAGGATCAGTATTGCTGGGTCATATAGAGCTCAATTTCTAGTTTTTTGAGCAATGTTCAATTTGTTTTCCAAAAAGGCTAAACCAGTCTACCAGCAATGAATGAGAGGTTCTTTCTCTCCATATCTGTGCTAGCACTAGTTGTTCTTGTTCTTTTTGATATGTACCAGTCACTGTGGTGTGAGATGATGATCTCATTGTTGTTTTGATTTGCACCTCCCTGATGATATGGAGCAGTTTTTCATGTCTTATTTTCACTCTCACTAAACTTTATAGTTGTAGGATTTCTCTATTTCAAGTAAATTTTAAATATATTAATACAAAAATTAATATTCTTTATATGTATATGCCCATAAAAGAAAGAAACAATTTTGGGAAAATTTTAGTTTATAAATCATTGATTTATATTTTTGTAGAATTTCAGCGGATTAGTTCTGTTCATCTATGTGTATATAGATTTTATTTATCTCTTTCATAATAAGTTAAATTAAAATATCACTCATTGGTTATCATTGGTTTATAGTTTTGTAGAATTTCAGAATATTAGTTCTATTTATCTGCATGTATATAGATTTTATTCATGACTTTTGTAAGTTAAATTTAGAATATCACTCCTATATGGGATATAAGGAAACGTAGTAGGGAACAACAAGTGGTCAATGTCATTGAAACTGAAGATTTTGTCTTCTTTTTTTGGGGGGGAGGGCCACACCCGGCGGTGTTCAGGGGTTACTCCTGGCTGTCTGCTCAGAAATAGCTCCTGGCAGGCACGGGGGACCATATGGGACACCGGGATTCGAACCAACCACCTTTGGTCCTGGATCGGCTGCTTGCAAGGCAAACAACGATGTGCTATCTCTCCGGGCCCAGATTTTGTCTTCTGAACTGAGCTTACATGTTAAGAGAGTGGCTGGAAGGAGGAGGCTCTCTAGTAGTAGGTGTGGTGTTGAAATAATGTATGCATGAAAAGTACTTGTAATGGTATTGTAAATCCCAGTACCTCAGTAAAAGTGGTGAAAATAAATGAGTCATGAAAGCAACCATAAAAGGGGTCTAAACAATTATTTAAAAAGGGAAAAATTGGGTTTAGAAAGAACCAAAACAAGGCAGAAAGCATCGGTACTATATACAATTCTTAAGATTTCAGGTAGCCCTCTCCCTTAGAGCTTATTTTGGGGGTAGTGAATATCTAAAACTTGAAATTTTAATCAAGTTTATTTCATGAGAGCTTGCTAAGGAAGTGATTATGGGGAAAAAGTGAATGAGTCCAATAAGCTGAGTGGATAATTCTAAGATGCTGTAGACATTGGAAATATGATAGAAAGAAATGTGATTAGAATGAGTTCTTGGGAGAACATGCCTTGTGAAGTCTAGAAACTAGATATTTATAATTGCATCAATCAAACTCAGCTAACTTGAATAAAAAGCAAACTTGTTTAGAATAGAAACAAAATTGTAGATTTAAGTGAAAATTCACAGGATCAGTAGGAAAATCAGAGATTCGTACTTGAACATGAATATTAAATGCAGAAACCAGGAACTGGAAGTAATAGGTCCCCTATCAAGGAAGTAATTGTGCTCCGGAAGCCACAGGTGTAACACATGAATTCACCACTTTATCTCTTTGTCTTTTTAAGATTCAATTTCTACAAAAATAATGTAAAGGAATTTAGGGCAGCTCACTGTGACTGTAAACCCATGGGGGAAGAATCACCCCTCCCCCAAATTGGTGTTTTTTAATGAAGTGGAGAAATGATTGTGAGGCAGCTGCATTACTGAGCACAAAGATATCATCAAGGGGCCAGATCAATATTACAGCAGGTAGGGCATTTGTCTTGCACAACCTGTGTTCAATCCCTGGCATCCCACATGGTTCCACAAGCTCGCAGGAGTAATCCTTGAGTCTACACTTAAGTCAGGGGTCTCAGACTCACGGCCCGCGGGCCGTTAGCGGCCCTCCGCACAACATTTTGTGGCCCGCGGCTGGCCTTCAAATATCACAGTATTCGCTTACCGAATAATCGCAATAAAAATCGCACTAGTGGGGGCCGGAGAGATAGCATGGAGGTAAGGCGTTTGCCTTTCATGCAGGAGGTCATCGGTTCAAATCCCGACGTCCCATATGGTCCCCCATGCCTGCCAGGAGCAATTTCTGAGCCTGGAGCCAGGAATAACCCCTGAGCACTGCCAGGTGTGACCACAAACACACACACACACACACACACACACACACACACACACACACACACACATCGCATTAGTAAGAAAAAAATCGCATTAAACATTCGCATTCGGGGTATGCAAATGTTTAATGCGATTTTTTTCTTACTAATGCGATTTTTATTGCAAATATTTGGTAAGCGAAATCCCTTATGCGGCCCTGCCTCACCCCGACTTTGCCTCCTGCGGCCCCCAGGTAAATTGAATTTGAGACCCCTGACTTAAATCTACTACATCCTTGAGCCAGGAGTAAACTCTGAAAACCACTAGATGTGGCAAAAAAAAAAAAAAAATGTGGATAAAGATGAAAAGGGAAACCATATTAAACATATCAATTCATGGACAGGGCTTATCAAGTGGTTAATGCTGCCTGGATCCTGATTATGAAGTAATAATGTGCTTTTACAGAAAACTGAAGATCAGTACATATTCTGGAAATCTCAGTGTTGAACGCCTGGAAAATACTTGACATGCATGTTAGCATTTCAAGTTAGATGTTGCTTTAAATGTAGAAAATACAACAGGAATACCTTTTCCTTTGAATGTGGTCTTGACTAGAAAGGATTACAGGTTGGCATTGGCACATGTCAGATTAAAGTTTGAAGCTATAAAAGAAGGATGATTTGTAGACCCAATTTTAGAAAACTGGATCTACAAACATTCAGAGGAAATCCAATGCTGAACCTCTGAGGGGGAGTCTAGAAAGGAGGATGGCCTGGGGAGATGGGCAGTTGGTGCTGGTTCTGAGATTCCAGTCAGATCCTGCAGGTGAAGTTGTCTTTCACCTGAAGGAAGCATAAGTGTCCAGGTGCATTGAAAGAAGGGCTCTCTGGGGATCCATAGATTTAGTAAGTTGTGTGGAGGTTAAGCAAAAGATGTATCCCTCAGGTGTGATAAAAAAAAAAAACAGGACTGAATGGCACTTTGCTAAGTGAACCAGCATGTTGGTACAAACTGGCCCAGGTATTCCTGGAGAATATCAGGAAAGCCAAAGACAGAAGAATAGGAATTGCCACCACGGTGACTGACTACCCATGTATAAAGTGGAGAGAGAAGTTTCTACAGCTGTTTTGGGGAATAGACATGTGAAAGGGAAAGGAATAGATTCATTTCTTAAACACAGATAGAATAATACACTTAATGCCAAAGTAGGTGAAAACTACTTCTGAGTAATTTTATTCTCATCTTTTCTGTGAGAAGACTCTTCAGACTAAGGAAGCAATTACAGATCTTATAATTAAGAAATACAAGGTTCCATGAAAGAGCACCATATGCCATAAATGAATTTATTTTTAGGGATACAAATGAACTACACTGTAATATTCTGAGCAAAAATGGGTCCACCTGGACCAAAGAGATACTAAGTTTTTAAGCACCTGCCTTGTATACTTGCAACCTTGGTTTGATCCCCAGTATAACAAATGGTCCTTGTATACCACCAGAGATCAGTCCTGAGCACAGAGCGGGGAATAGCCCTTAACATTACCAGGCATGACCCCCAAGTCCTTTTCACCCCACCAAGGAAAGATCGCTCTATTCTTGACTGTTTATTGTGCAGTTAGGGCACTCCCTGTGTGACTCAACCCAGTGGATGTGGTGCTCAGAAGTCATCAGGTCCATGCTGTGCTAGAGCTCTGGCCTTGCACATGGAAGGCTTGTGCTCTCCACTTGAGCCATACCCCCAGACCTCATCTGGTAATTGTTAAGAAATAGTAGAAAATATAAAATTGCTTAGAGAATGTAAAAGACGGCCCGGAGAGATAGCACAGTGGCGTTTGCCTTGCAAGCAGCCGATCCAGGACCAAAGGTGGTTGGTTCGAATCCCGGTGTCCCATATGGTCCCCTGTGCCTGCCAGGAGCTATTTCTGAGCAGACAGCCAGGAGTAACCCCTGAGCACTGCCGGGAGTGACCCAAAAACAAAAACAAAAAAAAAACAAAAAAAAAAGAGAATGTAAAAGACAAATAAGTTTCTGATTTTAAATAAGAACTTTTCTAGAAGAGGCTTTAGAATATAGGTGATAAATGTTGATGATTGTACCATTGTCTAGAGTTTTCTAGACAAATAGAGAACAAATACTTGGGTTCTGATGAATCCATCAAAAATGAGTAGGGTTGGCGATTTTTATTGATGTAGGTATTTTGTGTATTAGAAGACTGATAAGGAAATACTTACTATAAATCTAATACAGTTTTATTTCAATAAGGTACCTAACAGAATTTTGTATGACAGAATAGAGAAAGTTGAATAAGAGGATAGCAAATCACTAAAGTAGAACAATGAGTGAACCCCAAGTATACATGCCTCAGGTTCATGAGTGAACTTTGAAAATCTCAAGGAAGGTGTTTCTCCCATGCACCCACAGACAATGTTCACTAGTGGATTTATACTGACCTGGAAGAAGTCATTGATGGATTTGTGCTGGTGGGATTTTTTTTTTTACTTTTTCTGTTGTGTGTTTTATGAACAAATTAAAAAAGCAAAAGACATGTAAGGTGAGTTTATCAAATTTAGAAGTGATATTAAACCCAGAATGGTAACTAAAGTGTTAAATAATAAAAATTCAAAAGGGGGAAAAGTCTGAGCTGTGTGATGGATCAAAGCCAATTTAAACAGTGACACATTTAACAGTATTTAGGTTAAGAATAATTATTTAATTAAATGGATATGAGGCCAAGTGTGACTGTAGTTAATATGTGAGGAAAAGTAGGGGCCTTATTGGCCATAAGCTTATATAAGACAATAGGATTCCAGGACAACTAACAAAAATGATGTAGAATTAAGTTCTATTCATGTAGAAATCAGGTTATGTCAGCAAACTTCCCACCACTCTCTTCTGTAGCCTAGAGCTTTAAGACTTTGGGCTCTAGGTTTACTCTGTCTATTTATCTTCTTTCTATCTCTGTTTCTTCATGCAAAGTCATCAACATATCTCAATCTGTATTGCACATCTGTAAAATATAGAACCATAGAACTAAGTCACAAGAATTTTGTAGGAATTCATTTAGGTGGTATATATAACTCTTAGCACAAAAAAACAAATGCCTAGAACATTTGGTAAATATTTTTGCTTTTTGTATTATTGTAGCTGTTACCCTATTTTGGTGGGGGTACTATTTTGCTTTGTGACTATACCTGATAATGCTTAGGGCTTACTCTTGGCTCTGCTTAAGAATCACTGCCGGTGGGGTTCAGGGAACTATATGGAGTGTCAGGGATTTAACTTAGGTTGGTCTTATGCAAGAAAAGCACATATTCTTATCCGTAGTGGGCTATTTTAAGGTCACTTAAAAGATTTCAGAATCTGTCATGAGGTTAATAAAAAACATTTCTAGGAACTTGGAATGTATATTCTTATGTGTTGCTATATAACAAATTACTACAAAATTTAGCAGCTTAAGGGTCTTGGAGAGACAGTACTAACAGTAAGGTATTTGCCTTACACATAGCTGACTAAGATTCAATCCCAGGCACCGTTAAGTTCCCCCAAGCACCACCAGGAGTGATCTCTGAGCACAGAGCACAGAGTATGTCCTGAGCATTTACTGGGTGTGACCCAAAAAGAACAAAATAATAAGCAGCTTAAATCAGGAAACATTTACTCTTTCACACGAGTACAAAAAAGTTAGGAACTCAAAAACATCTTGGCTCAGAGATTCTAATTCAGGATATCTTAGCTTTTCAAAACCTTACCTCTTATGTCATGTACTATTCATCTTTTCTTACAAACCAACCCTGAGAAAGTATAAGAGGGTATTCATGGCTCTGTGAGTACAAGCAAGACGACGTAGGGATCCCTGCAAGCCATAGTAGAGGCTGACTATTATAGGAGATTTTCCCCTCAAAGACTCCAACAGTGACTATAGAATAAAGAAAGGACTGCAGTATAAAAGATCAGACTTGGGGCCGGGTAGGTGGCGCTGGAGGTAAGGTGTCTGCCTTGCAAGCGCTAGCCAAGGAAGGACCGCGGTTCGATCCCCCGGCGTCCCATATGGTCCCCCCAAGCCAGGGGCGATTTCTGAGCACATAGCCAGGAGTAACCCCTGAGCATCAAACAGGTGTGGCCCAAAAACCAAAAAAAAAAAAAAAGATCAGACTTACTGTACAAGGCTTTCAAGAACAGAATCAAGCCAGCAAGCAGAGATTTCTAAGAAGCAGATTTTCACAGATTTTTATAACCTCCCTGCTACAAACTGCCCTTGTAGTATGTGCTGCTCTGGAGGAAGAAGGCACTTGAGCACTAGCAGAAAGAGGTTGTCAGAAAGTTGAGACCCTCCAACTCTGTGATCTTTATTTGTGGATTAGGGAGGCATTCAGAGAACGGGACCCTATAAAACTTAATTTATTTCTTAGTTTTGATGGAAAAAAATACATGTTTTGCTGAAGTATAAAGTCTCTGTTTCTGAACAGTATGGCTGAGAGAAACTATTAAGGATCAAATGATCTTGTTGTCTCTGGAGTTTCCTTAAACTTTTTCTTTTAAGAATAAGTTAATGTCCAAAAACAATACAGATAAGAGCTAGGAGATCTAGTCCATGATAGGAAGCTTGCCACAAAGTGTGGGGAGTGCAGTTAGGACAGAGAAGGGACCACTATGACAATGACAATTGGAAACGATCGCTCTGGACAAGACCTGGATGTTGAAAGGAGAATGGGGGGGGAGTGGGAGGGAAACAGGACATTGGTGACAGTAAATGTGCTCTAGTGAAGGGTGTTGGACATTGAATGACTGAAACTCAACCATGAACAACTTTGTAATTAATTGTGTATCTCATGATGATTCAATTAAGGAACTTATTTATGAAAACTTTTAAAATATCAAAAAAAGAAACATGGAAAATAAAAATGGCTCCGACCATTTGCTATTATGTTAAAAATTAATAAATATTTTCTAAAGTTTAAAGGAAAAATGACTATATATTAGGAACCTGGAAGGGTATAAGCATACTTCTATGAGATTACCAACAGAGTTTTGCTTTATGTTGAAATTTTTTAATTATATTTAATCAAGGGGCTGGAGTGATAGCACAGTGGTAAGGCATTTGTCTTGCATGCAGCAACCTGAGGCAAACCCAGGTTCAATCCCCAGGTGCTCAGGGGTTACTCCTGGCTGTCTGCTCAGAAATAGCTCCTGGCAGGCACGGGGGACCATATGGGACACCGGGATTTGAACCAACCACCTTTGGTCTTGGATCAGCTGCTTGCAAGGCAAACGCCGCTGTGCTATATCTCCGGGCCCAAGGAGCAATTTCTAAGTGCAGAGGCAGGAGTAAACCCTGAGCACCACTGGGTGTGGCCCAAAAACCTCTATTCATACATATACATATATGTGTATATATAATTTTAAAACTACGGTTTACAAAAATAAAAGAACATGAACAAAGTTCTAAGTGGTTCATTTGTACTTAGCCCTTAGGGTTGAACTCAGGAACTCCCAATGTTTATGAGGCAACCGTATATCATGAAAGAAGCAGGAACATTGGGCTAGTGTTTTACTCATTGGGATGAGGGTGTCTCTCTGGGTGCTCCTGGCCAGGACAAGCTCAGACACACACCAGGAGAGATCAGTATCCTCATGAAACATGTGATATGGTTGGCTGTCACTGTTGGTCATTTCCACAGCAAGAACTGAAACCACACTAAACTTTCTATCACCTCCTGAGAACGTTTTCAAATATTTGGAGAGGCAGGGTGATGAGGCTCAGTAAGGGTGGTCACCCTATATATTCTTAATATAGAGAATATACAAACAAGTGAAGAGAGATTTGAACAGATTATGTTAATATCTCCTTTTAGCCTCTGCCCTTAGATGTTCATCAAAATGAGTAGACTATGAAGCTGTTTCTACATTTATGTAAGTTCTCAGATCTCTGAAGAATTTCTGCCTGTGAATAGGCAGGTGGAACCCATCCTGATGCATGACAGCAAGAGGTGAGGGGATTGTCAGAAAGAATTATGCCAAGAGCCCAGCCTTAGAAGCCTGGGGGGTGTAGGTGAAGTCTAGTCATGGGGCAAAGGGACAGTCTGTTTGGATCCTTTCACTGTTACAAGAAGGGACACCAGTCATATCCATATTGAATAAAGAGTTAAGTCAGCATTCATAGATGTCTAGGAAACAAGGAGGAAATAATCTTCTACCCCAAAATATACCCTTATGCTCTTCATGTGTTTCCCGCACCTACCACATTTCTTAGGAGCTTAAAGCCAGTGTATTTAAACTTCTCCTTTTCTCTCTTTATCTAATCCCAATTTATTGAAGAATGGCCAAATAATCAGTAGGTTCTGCTAGGACCTGCCTCAATACCCCATCCTACTCAAAAAATAGATTTTTGGAAAGATATTGATGCAGGAAAGGACTAGACACATGAAAAGACTCTATGGAAGAATACCTCTGAGGAATTTTAATGGCTATTTCTATTCCTGAGATGTAGAAGATGATATTGAATAGTCTCTAATTTGTATCTTCAAGGCTGAAGCTGACATTACATCTGTAGACACTCAGCTTAGAGCTATAAGTAAAAGACAGCTGCAAGGAGATGGGGGAAATGGCACCAACTTTGAATCCACAATGAGCAGTGGATATGTAGTATTACAGATTTATGGTCTATTACAGCAAAGCAAAGTAGTGAAATAAAAATAAAAATAGAAGCAGGGAAATTTCTTTCATAACTCAGAAGGACACTTAGCCAAAATATGGGGGAATGGCAGGGGAGAAGAGTATGAAAAGCAAAACTAGGATCCAATATATTTCCAAATAATATAATATAACAATAGGTGATCCAATAATATTTTCAAAAGGTAAAAAATCAGAATAAGATAGACCTAGTCCTCAAAAGATTAAGTAGAATTTTCTTAAACTGAAATAAATTTGTCCTTAAACTGAAAAGACTATCATGGGGCTAATCAATTACATCTGAACTGTTCTTGGAATGAAACTTACAATTTTCAATACAATTTAAGTGTTTATTACAATGAAATGAAATAAAAAGAAATGATGGAAGGATTCTGATTCTACAGATTTTGGCCCAAAATTGTCATTCATATAAAAATCCATAAATATGAATAATAAAACAAAAAGATGTTCTCTTACATTAAATATTTCATTAAGTAGACATACCCCCTTACATGTCTTTACTAGGAAGAAAATATTCACATCCCCTTTAGTTAATTATCAGATGCTTCAAAATGAAAAATACCCAAATTAGAAAGATGAAATATAGAAAAACAGTGATAATGTGTGTTTAAAGGATTCTTGTTAGGTTATACTTGGCCATATGGTGAAGTTATTAAAATCATAGTTTAAGTCCAGGGAAATGGTTCAAAGGTCTGGAGTAGATGCCTGGCAGGTTCCTCCTCTCCAATGCAAATTACATGTAAATATACTGGAGTATTAAATAAGATTCTAGGAACAACTGAAAATGGGGATAAGAGGAAAAGGTAAATGGCTGCTAATTTTATTGGGGGTAAGTGGGGAGGAAAAGTCACACCAATGGTGCTCAGAGGCCATTTCTGGCTCTATACTGAGTGGTCACTTTTTCTCAAGAGACTACCGGTGCCAGAGAGCCAATCGGGGTTAGATGCATTTTAGTTGTGTACCTTTCATCTCTCTGCTATCTTTCTAAGACAAAGAATGCTCAATTTCATTCTTTATTTTTTTTTTTTTTTTGGTTTTTGGGCCACACCCGTTTGACGCTCAGGGGTTACTCCTGGCTATGTGCTCAGAAATCGCCCCTGGCTTGGGGGGACCATATGGGACGCCGGGGGATCGAACCGCGGTCCGTTCCATGGCTAGCGCTTGTAAGGCAGACACCTTAGCTCTAGCGCCACCTTCCCGGCCCCTCAATTTCATTCTTAATATTAACAATTAACAAAAAATTATTGCAAAACAGCCCTTAAGATGGGCTTGGATGGTGGATGGAGGCCTTTGTCCTTAGGCCCTGGCCACGTGGCTCTGGGTCCAGGAAAGACAGGTATTGAACTCACTCACAGGCAGGCTTCCAGAGAGATAACATCTTTATTGCCCTGGCCATCAGATGTGGCTGCTAACCATTTACGCATGCTATTTTCAGCTAGCCCTGCATCTTAATTTCTTTTTCCATGTTACCTCCAACCTCCATCCTGGCCAAAGACCAAAAGGACCAAAGGACCATAATCCTCTCTGGTCAAAGCCTTATCTCACCTTCCAAGACTCCTCCCAGGAATGGGCCGGGTCTTGCAGGTAAGATCAAGTTACCTGGTTAGAACATTTTTTAAGATGTAAAGATAACCCTAAAAGACAGTACATCTGTTTTAGATCAGTAGTTTTTAGCTACTAGTCCCTGGTTTCAGGGATGTCTGATTCACAGACACTTTCTGCCATCCCCTGAAAGTTATTGCCACTTGGGAGCTGGAGAGATAGCATGAAGGTAGGGCGTTTGCCTTACATCCAGAAGGACTGTGGTTCAAATCCCCGCATCCCATATGGTCCCCCGTGCCTGCCAGGGGCGATTTTGAGTGCAGAACCAGGAGTGATCCCTGAGCACTGCTGGGTGTGATCCCCCCCGCCCAATAAAGAAAATTATTGCCACTTAACACATGGTACACCCCGAGAATATTTTCATTTTCTATTTTAAAACTAATATAAAATATACTATTAATACAATAAATAACGGTTTTGTTTCTGCCTTAATAGTTCATAGATTTTTTTTCCCATTTTCAATGGTTTGCAGGTATCAATAGGTTGAAAACCATGATTCTAAATAACTACAAGAATGGAGATCTAAAAACATAGTCTGTTATGCAATGATTTCTTGTTGTTTAAAACTGAGTAGAATTGATACACATTTATAAAGTGCTTTGTGAAAATGTGAAAAAAATTTGGGATGGGGTGTGACTCAGGTAGAGATCATGCCTTGAACGTGTGAGGCCTGGGTTTCTGTTCCTGGCACTGGGAGGGAGGAGGTATTGCTCATAAGATGGGAAATAAGTGTTTTTAGGACTTTGCATTTTCTAAAGTTTCTACAGTAATACATATTACCTTATTTTTGTTTTAATTATTTTTAGTAACATTGACTAACAAGAGGATAATAAATATTTATTTTAGGGATACGCTATTACCACTCCCAACAACAAAGTCCTTATCTCTCTGTCAGATCCACTCACTGAACCTCCTCCTCTCCTCAGTCCATCTCACCTACCACCTCTTTGATAACCTCAATTCTGTGGTCAAAGTCTAAGGACTTCTTTTCATTTGATCTTGTTCCTTTGCTGTACAGACAACTGCTGAATGAGGTCACCTAGTTTCTGTCTTTCTCCTTCTAACTTATTTCAGTTAGCATGGCCCCCTCCAGTTCCATCCCTGTTGTACTAAATGGCAATATGTTATCCTAGTTAGTTGCTGGTTAGGATTCCATTTTATATATGTACCACATCTGCATCCACTTTCTGTCATGGGGCACTTGATTTGTTTCCAGATCTTGGCTTTTATTAGTAGTGCTGAAATGAATAAAAGTGTACAGTATGGTTTCCATCCCCAGTTGGTATTTTAGTGTTCTTTGCATACATACCTAGGAGTGAGTTGTTTAATTTTTTTTTTTTTTTTTTTGAGAACTCTCCATGCTGTATTCCATTAGGGGGCTGGGCCAGTTTAGATTACCACCAACAGTGAATGAGGGCTCCTTTTACTTTACATCCCCACCAGCACTGGTTGTTTCAGCCCTTTTTGTTTAAGTCATTTTCATGGGTATGAGAAGATGTCTCACTGTTATTTTTCTTTCCATTTCTGTGATAATTAGTGATAATGAGCATTTTTTTCATGTGTCTGATGCTCATCTGTATGTCTTTGGAGAAATGTCTCCTTTATCTCTTCTTCCCATTTCCTCCTCCTCCTCCTCCTTCTTCTTCTTCTTCTTTTTTGGTTTTGGTTTTTAGTTTTTGGGTCACACCCAGCAGCACTCAGGAATTACTCCTAGCTCTATGCTCAGAAATAGCTCCTGGCAGGATCAGGGGACCATATGGGGTGCCGGGATTTGAACCACCATCCTTTTGCATGTAAGACAAATGCCCTACCTCCATGCTATCGCTACGGCCCCAATCCCCTTTTTTTCATGGGGTCGTTGTTGAGTTCTGTGATTTTTATCTAGCATATTAGCCCTTTGTCCAATGAAGATGGGAGGCTATTCCACAGTATTGTATGGAACTGAAAATATTTTCTTCTATAGGAGAAATAAGATCTCTTTTTGTTTTACATAGTTTCCATCAGACTGCAAATTTTTAGTTTGATGCAATCAAATTTGTTTGTTTTGTTGTCCTGATCAAAGAATCAAATCACCAAAGACACCACTGGAGCCAGTAGCATTTAGTATTTGCTTCTGCCTTCTAGAGTGAATTTTATAAATTTGGGTCAGAAGAACCTTATACATGTGAGTATCTATCACTAAATCACATTTTCAACCTCATCCCTCAACAGCTAAGTCTTTCAGTTATTTTTAATTTATTTTTATGCATGATATGAGATAGTGGTCCTGTTTTATTGTTTTCATGTGGCTATACAGGTTTCCCAACACTGTTTGATAAAGAGATTTTATTTGCTCTATTTTGTGCTCTTGGTTGTCATAAATTAATATCCATACATATGAGGTATTTTTTCTGAAATCTCAAATCATTCTAATAGTAATATCATACTAATAGTATATAAAGTTTTGATTACTATAGCCTTATAGTATTTATACTATAAATCTATAGTATATATCAGGTAATGTGATGCCTCATCTCTTCATTTTCCTTAGCCAAATACATTTCTTTGGCTATTCAGGAAATCTTGTGGTTTCATACAAATTTTAGTAATGTTTGTTCTAGTTTTTTAAAGAATTTGCTGTTGGAATTTTTTAGTTTAATATTTTTAATTTTTAATTTTAGGAACCATGATTTACAACACTGTTACTGTTAGTCTTTCATGCATACAACATTCTTTATAGCCCACATATGAAAGAGATTATTCTCTATCTGTCCCTTTTCTTCCAACTAACTTTATTCAATGTCATATTTTCCAGATTTATCCATGTAATAGCAAACTGTTTGATTATATATTTTCCTTATACCTAAGAAGTATTCCATAATATAGGGATTACAATAAATCTGTATGATACATTGGGTAGGATGATCATTTAATATTAATTCTTCCAATCCATAGAATTTCTATTACCTGTGTATTTTTTTAGCCTTTTTTAACTAAGAAATAATTATTGATGTATGAGCCTTTTATTACCTTGGCTGAACATTAAGCTCTTAATTCTTGTTAATGCAATTATCTACAGGGTTAATTTTCTTGATTTCATTCTCTTTTAGTTCATTGTTTGCATATAGAAATTTAACATTTTTGTACATTAGCTTTATAGCCTGTCACTTTACTGTATGGTTTATGGTTTTTTTTTTTGTTTTTTGTTTTTTTTTTTTTTGGTTTTTGGGCCACACCCGGTAACGCTCAGGGGTTACTCCTGGCTATGCGCTCAGAAGTTGCTCCTGGCTTGGGGGACCATATGGGACGCCGGGGGATCGAACTGCGGTCCGTCCAAGGCTAGCGCAGGCAAGGCAGGCACCTTACCTCTTGCGCCACCACCCGGCCCGGTTTATGGTTTTTAATAGTTGTTTTTTGTTTGTTTGTTTGTTTGTTTGGTCATGCCCAGCAACACTCAGGGATTGCTCCTGGCAGACTGGGGGACCATATAAGATGCCAGGAATTGAGCTCGAGTCAGTTGCATGCAAGACAAAAGCCCTACCCTCTGTGCTATTGCTCCAGCCCCAGGTTTTTAATATATTTTTAGTAAAATCTTTAAAGGAGTTTTGTGTTTATTAGCATGCTATCTCCAAATAGTGCTAATTTAACTACTTTCAAACTTGTATCCTTTTAATTTATTTTTCTTGACTACTTGCTATGTCTAGAATTTCCAGTACGATTTTTGCATAATGGTAGTGAGAATGCATATCCTTGTCTTCTACCTGATCTTCAAGGAAAATCTTTCTGTTTTTCACCATTGAACTTGTTTGTTCTATATGACCTTTACTATGTTGGGTGTTTCTTCTGTCCCCACTTTATTGATAGAGTTTCTATTATAAACATATGTTGGGTCTTGTTAAATGCTTTCTTTAGATCTATTGACATGATTGTAGAAATTTTCTTTTACCTTTTATTGATGTGATTTAGTCACATTAATTTATTTTAATCCTTTAATATTAATCAAGATTGATTTCACTTGCTAAACCATCCTTACATCCTTCAATAGATCCCATCTTGTTATATTGTACTGCTCTTTTAATGTGTTGTTGAATTTGGTTCACTGATTTTCTATAAAGGATATTTGCATTCAATATTGGTCTGTTTCTTTCTTTACATATCTGATTCCTCTCTTCAAGTTCTGGGAGGAGGTCTCTCCATTCAGCCCATAGTTCAGAACAAAGAAAGGAGACCTTACTGGGAAAGTTTTATAAACCAAATCTGAGAGTTGCACTCATCACTTCTGCTCTTATCCATTGATCATAACCTGGTCACAGGATCACAGTTGATTACAAGGCCGTGTGTCCAGGTGGGAAATGAACACAGGTTTAGAATTTCATGGGAGTTTACCTTTCATTCTGTTCCCTTGTAGTATGGTTTTCCTGATGCCATTAAATTAAATTAAAATATGACATGAGTGGGGTAGTTGGAAATGGAGTGAATCAAATTTTTCTTGAGTTTTGTTGTTTATTATAAGAACTTGTAAGGTTTTTGTTTTGTTTTGTTTTGTTTTGCCTAGAGACCCAACATAAGGTTAACTCTTGACAAACATCTTTCAGATGAGCATCTTCTGTCTTCTCTAAATACTTTGTGTGTCTCTCTCCTCCTTGACCCCTTTTACTGATCAAACAAGAGACAGTAACATGATACATCTTGTGCAAATTGAGATTCAGATCCCATAAGATAAGTAGTCTCTGAAATTATGGTTCTATCTTTTATGATAATTCAATAAAAATTAAACACTGAAACTTTCATTGTGATTATAACTTATGCAGTTTTTGTTTTAAATAATGCTTATTTTTAAATTCCAAAATGTTCATTTTAGGGGCCAGAGTGATAGCACAGTGGTAGGGCATTTGCCTTGCACACAGCTGACCCAGGATGGACCTTGGCTCGATCCCTAATGTCCCACATGGTCTCCCAAGCCAGGAGCAATTCCTGAGCACATAGCCAGGAATAATCCCTGAGTGTCACCAGGTATGGCCCAAAAAACAAAAGAAAAAGTCATTTTATGTGAAAATGATAAAAGAGAAATATGTATATAACCATACAAGTTTCAATATTTCACTTCTTTCCTCTGTAATAAAATTTTAATTGAAAACATCTAATGACAACAAAAATCATTGATATAAAACCCAGATGGAAAAGCGAATGCCATATTTTTGTCAGGGACAAAGTCTGATCACAGATTAAATTCTACATTTTTAAGACTATTATACTTTGCCTACAATTTTCCTCTGCTTGTCTCAGTTTCCTCAGTTAAAATGAGAAGCATCCTTCAGCCACCCAGATTGCATCTGTAGACTATAAATGAAAAAGTCATCTGTCAAAAGTTCCGAGGGCATAGAAAGTTCTAGAAAAGCAATCATCCTGGTAGTGCTTATATGTACTTAGTGAGGAGAGTTTGAAGGGATTATGGTTCAAAGACTCTGCAAGCGGAAGCATTTTTCCCTAAGGGTGGATTGAGGGTTTCCTGCCAACCACTTCACCTATCCATTTTTATATTAATAAAGAAGAGAATAGAGTCTCTCAGAAATTGCAAAGCCAGGTAGCCTGGGGCTCTAACGGGACTGTACCTCCAACAACAGAAAGAAAATTCCCCATCCAGCAGGACCCTGATTCCCTGTGCCATTTCTGTTCCCATTGAGAGCCAGCTGATGAGAGCCAAACAGAGATGTCCTTGTTTACTTCATAAATGGAAACTTGAAGTATTTTCAGAATACTGTTTTACACCCAAGAGGATGTAATTAGAATAAGGGACTTTCTGCCTTGAAGATAGGAAAGAAGTGATCTCTCTTTGAAATCATATTAAATAGTAAAAGAGAGAGGGGAGGTTTGGTTCTCAGTCTTCAAAGTAAAAACCATGACCTGCAATTTTCTTAATTTGTTTTTTGCTTAAAATTACAAAAACCAAAGTAACACTAGAAAGAGTAACCTGGGGGCTGGAGAAACGAGGTCAGGAGGAAGACAAGGAGCTCTGAAAGGATGGGGATAAACTTCTTTGCTTAGTGTGTTCCACTCTGTTTTCCTCCCAGTTTAAGCCATCCTGGAGTTTAGATTCACTTGGGTTATGAGACCCATCCTGTC
Source organism: Suncus etruscus (assembly GCF_024139225.1). Lineage (NCBI taxonomy): Eukaryota > Metazoa > Chordata > Mammalia > Eulipotyphla > Soricidae > Suncus > Suncus etruscus. Next base: position 24,321,368 of record NC_064859.1, read on the forward strand.
TCAGACACTTTGTTTCTCAGTGCAGGTGAGAGACCAAGTTGAGAAGTGTGTCTGTGCATATTAAATGGATGCATAGCATCGTTTAAACCCTGACTGCATATGAGTTTACTGGGATTTTATGTTAGACTCTCAAATTCTATTTGCTAGTTAAAACCATTTTGCCTTGTCACTTAAACCCCTTTTCATTCCAAAATAATCCTGAGAGTTTTGTGATAATACCTGATTTGTTTTCTCTTCAAATAAAAGGATTGTCTTGAGCCAGAAAGATAGTACAGTGGGTAAGGTGCCTGCCTTTCACACATTCAACCTGTGTTTGATCCTCAACACCACTATATGATCCCCCTGAGTCCGCTGGAAATTATCTCCATAGATAATTGATAATAGATAATAATAGATAATTGAGCATAGAGACAAGCCCTGAGCACAGCTGGGTGTGGCCCCAGAACAAAGAAGAATTAAAAAAAATAGTTGTCTTGACAGCAGAAGGATTTTTAACCTTCATTAAATCTCTTTCTATCCTCCATCTTATTCTTCTTCTCCCTCACTTCCTCCCTTCTTACTCCCCTTGTTCCCCCTCCTTTCTCTCTCACACATGCATACACACATGTGCTTTGTCCTTCATAACCAACATCTTTGTAGGAAAGTAGAAAATGTGTTGTTTGCTTCTTTACTAATATCTCTCTTTTAGTTTGGTTCCTCCACATGTGATACCCTCGGATTTAAAATGATCAGAGGCAGCTAAATCAGCACAGATGTAGTTCCCTTAAGTTTCCCCTCAGCAAAAGCAATTTAAGAGTGCATTTTACCCCTTTTGCTGAGCCTCTGGTCTCATGGTTGCAAGTGCCATGCTGACCAGAGGATAAAGTACATGTGAGGTACTTAGTGCCCTACTGTGAAGCAGCACCTGCCCTTCCTCCTGCTACTCCAGCTCGCCATCATCTGTGGGTGGGTGGCTGGCGCTTATGCATCTATTTATGTTTTTTAGCCACTGTTCTCCCATGGGAATAATAAATTCTATATGTAGAGTTCCCCCATCCCTCCCTTTAATGAAGTAATACTTCCTCTTGTTTCTCTGACAAGTACCCCTCTCTGATGACTGGAAGCATCTGGGAGAGGGGGGGCTCTCCCCATCAGGCCCCAGGAAGAATAGGTGTGATTGTGTGTCTGTCCCATGTTTGTTTGGTCTTCCTGGACTTGAATTGTGCCCTAATTTCTGCAGCTGTTTTATTCCCCTAACCCAGGGAAAACTAAGATAAAATTCCCATTCTAGTCCTGTCTTGTCCACTGGCAGGTTTGCTTCATCTGAAAAATAGACTAGTAATGCTTAGCTAGGGGGTGGTTTTGAGGTTTCATAAGATAACAGGTTTCACTCCCCTTTTGAGGAGGGGGAGAGGGTGTATGTAGCAAGTTCTTAGTGGTGGGATCAATGGGTTACACTAGATCTAAATCTAGGTTAAGATTGGGAAATATGAAGGTCAAGCAGGGACATAATCTGCCCATATTGGGAAAGATCATTGAAGAGTTCATTTGTGTTCATAGATCATGTTAAAGGGGAATATGTGCCTTTTAGGGCCAGGAGCTACTTTTAGGAACTTGAGAATCTTGGGATGAGGGTGGGTGGTTGTGACAGAAATAGTATCACCTTCTCCACATAACCCCTCAGTAAGTGGAATGGAGAGGGAATTCAGAGCTACTTAAGAATTCACTTTCTTCTGTTGTTTGATTAAATGTCTTCTCTCAAAATGCTGTTACTGGGAACCCAAACTCTTCTCAAATGGCTTTATTATAGTTGTTGTTTTGGTTTGGTTTGGTTTGGTTTTGGGGCCACATCCAGCTGTGCTCAGGGGTTACTCCTGGCTCTCTCAGAAATTGCTCCTGGCAGGCACAGGGAACCATATGGGATGCCGGGATTCAAACCAACGCAGGTCCTGGATCAGCCGCTTGCAAGGCAAATGCCCTACAGCTGCGCTTTCTCTTCAGCCCCTATTATAGTTGTTTTTAAAGTATTCACTACAATTGATTTTCATAGTGAATGAGTTTGGAATTACAATTTATTTATTTCTACCACCACATATATACTACCAAAAAGCAAGATTGTAGTCCCTCATTGGTCAGTAGCCATAAATGTAACTGGGAATATTTTCCTCTGTGACATTCCCTGTCCATTTCACAATTACACCCCCTCCGTCTGCCACATAACCTACTGTTGTGGCATGCCCACCCATGCAGCCTCCAGAAACGCTCTGAGCAGTATCTTTCCTGATGAGGGAAATGTCATTGATGCCCTGATGAGGGAAATTATTCCTATCACTCCCCTCCACATGGGCATTGTCCATACTTTCAGGGTCATCTACAAATCTAAGAATAGTATGGCAGATAAAGCACTGGCCTTACATGCCGTTGCTTAAGCCATGACCTGGTTTGATCTCTGGTACCCCTATGTGGTCCCCTGAGCACCACTTGGGATCACTCCTAAGCATCAATGTTGTTGGGGTAGAACAATGAAGCACCTTTTTACTTTTTTTTTTTTTTTTTTTTTGTGGTGGGCCATACCAGGCAGGTTCAGGGATTACTCCTGGTTCTGCATTCAGGAATCACTCCTGGTGGGGCTCAGGGGACCATATTGGATGCTGGGAATTTATCCTGGATTGCCTGCATGTAAGGCAAGCACCCTACCCTCTGTGCTATCGCTCCAGAATTCCCCCCTCCTTTTTTTTTTTTTTTTTTAAGATTTTGACTCACACCCAGTGATACTTAGGAGCTATTCCTGATTCTCTGCTCAAGAATTATTCTTGGAAAGCTTGGTGGATCAAATGAGATGCTAGGGATCAGAACTGGGGTCAGCCAGGTGTAAGAAGAGCATCCTAGGGCTGGAGAGATAGTGTGGAGATAGGGCATTTGCCCTGCATGCAGAAGGACAGTGGTTCGAATCCTGACATCTCATAAGGTCCCTGAGCCTGCCAGGAGCGATTTCTGGGTGTATAATCAGAGTAAACCCTGAGTGCTGCCAAGTGTGACCCCAAAACCAAAAAAAAAAAAAAAAAAAAAAGAAGAGCACCCTACCTGTTATACTCTCTCCAACCTCAGCCAGAGCATACTTCCTATCGTCATTTAATTCATCTACTGCCTTTTCTGCTAGACATTCCAGAAGAAGCATTAGTTGGCTTTGCCATTGTATGTCTGAAAGGAGATAATTAGTCCCAGGTCAAAAAACTTTGACTCAGAGTACCCCCCCAAAAAAAAAACAGTGTTGTTATTCAGTGGTCCAAAAGTTTGCCATGATATGTTTGGAAGTAATGAAGCAGCTGTGAATGAGGTCATCTGTGCAGCAGGCAGACATGCTTGCAACTTCTGACTTCTGGAGAAGAGAGAGACCTGGCTCTGACTCTCCAACCAACCAGCACAACAGCAAGTCCAATTAGGGCAGCTTTTAGAGAGGGGGGTGGGGTGATTGCACTTGGGGTGTAGACACAGCTCCCCCAAGAACAGGGCTGTCGGAAGGAGCTGTCCAGATGGCCGCCTCGCTGGCCCTTCTGCACTGGTGAAGACCCCTCCTGGGAATGGAATCTACAGCTCCCGGCCCCTCAACTGCTATTCCAGACCCTCTTTCCCTGAGTGGGCTGGGTTCCAGGCCGCATTAGTGGGTCTGTGGTCTCTGGACAGTGCTTCCCCAGTCTCCCCGGAGGACCCGGTAGTGTCTGCAAGATGAGTGTTTGGTTAACATGTTGGAGAGGCTTCTCATAAATTTCAGAGCAACAGAAACTGAACGCCCTTGAAACTCCAGCTGCAGATGGGCTCAGACTAAGATCTGTGCTGAAAACTGGAACATTTGATTTTCCGATCAGCCCCAGGTGTTAATCAGACACCACTGGAAGAGCCAGTGCTGGCCCTGTGGAGCTACCGCCTACCCCCCAATACACACACCCCCAGGCCTATGTAGTGTCCCCATCTGCCTTCCTTCTCTGAGGAATTTTCTCCCCCTATTTTACATGTTTACACCATTCACTTGGTAATTCCTTTTTGTTTTTTAAGTTTTGTTTCTGGGTTTTTTTGTTGTTGTTGTTGTTGTTGGGGGGGTGGAGGAGGAGGGGGAAACAAAAGGAAAAAATAGAGAGGAAAAGAGTTGGAGGAGGTAAAGAGCCAACAAGAAAGGGGGTGACTGAAGGAAGAGCTGAGAGGCATTCTCTGGGAAAATGCACAGAACTGGGGAGGTTCCTGGGGAAGCCCAACTTTATGAAATCAGTAGTAATTTTACCCTGAGCTGGGCTTAAGTGATCAGGAGCCACATCCACCTCTCTGACCACCTGATTTATCTCTGCATTGGTGCACCCTCAACAGGAGGGACCCTCCCACCCCAGCCTTCCCAGCCCCTGTCCCTGGGGCAGCTCCATGATCACCCAGAGAGGACTCTGCCTTCTCCGCACAGGCCACCTCCATGTGCTATAGAGTTTCCTCTGCTGGTTTGGTGAGACCTGGCACAAGCACCTTTTAGAACCCTCATGTGAGAGCAAGAACCCCACCAACACCCCACCTCATGCAAAGCCTTATTCTGCACAGAGCCCATGAGGCCTACAAGAGCCCCTGTAGAGAAAATGTGCCCGAACCTGCCTCATTCTGACTTCCCCTTTGGAGCACTGTTATCTGGCTTTCTCCTCCCTCACCACTTCTTAAGTGGAAGTTCCAGCCCCTGAGCTCCCTACCTATCACATTGGTGATAAAAGTCATGGCACATTGATGTTCTCTGTGCCCAGGGCCCAAACTGCACCAAGAGCATTGAACCAACTGTTTGCTGTGGAAATGTCTGTGGCTCAGTGGAGAACACGCATGTCACAAGAGCCTTAGTGAGTGCACGCACACGTGTATGTGTGTGTGTTTGTCTGTGTGAGCATGCAGTGAATGTTCACAGATCTCAGTGCCCACTTACAGATGAGGAGGTGGTATCTATGTTACTTCTTTTCAGTTTTGTTTTTGGGGAGAAGATGTGCACCCACTGGTGCTCAGAGGCTACACCTGGCAGAACTTTGAGGACCATATGTTTCTAGGACTCAAACCCGGGTCTTCCTCATGCATTACATGCACTCCTACTAGGAGCCACCACTGCAGTTTCTCTGTTTTAAACCACAAGACACTGCCTTAGACATCTAGCCATAAAGGGACATGAGGAAACACTCTAGAAACATCCTAGATAACAGGCAATCAACTTAAAGGTCAAGACTTCCTACTTCTAGTTCTATATAACCTGGCTGTGGCCCCTGGGCAAAGTCACCTCCTGCAGGAGGTGGTTGTGCTCAGTCAGCTGGTAGCATGTTGGTTGATCAACTAAAGCTTTGATTTTCTTTATTTCAATCGTGTTCTCATCCTTTGACTCTGGACCCTAACAGTAGCCAGCACCTGGTGGGAGAGCAGCCCTCCAGCCATGCCTCCTCACCTGGGTGCTGAGTGAGTTATGTGAAGGACAGAGGCTTTTAGAAGGGTCCTGATCCTGGATGCACCTGTCCCTCCTGTTAGTTGGTCCCTTAGAGTCACCTGCTGAAGAAGGGGAATTCTGTGCACAGCTAAGAATGTTGTAGATGACATGGAGAGTCTCTGGGCATCTTTGCCTCAGCCCACTAGATGACTCATTGCTCTACCCAAAACCATTTTGTCTGTGTTAGCTTGGGCTTCCTCCATTGCTCCATTAGAAGCACACACACACACACACACACACACACACACACACACACACACACACACGCCACTAAACACAGCCCTCCCCTATCACTGCTCCTCCTTCGTCTTCTCCATCTCTCTTCCTCTTTGTTTCTCTCTCCATCCTTATGGTCCTTGCTTATGTCTCTTTTCCTTCCTCCTCCCTCTTCTCTCTCTCACACACATTTTTGCATTTCCCTTTTCTGGCACCTGTTTTTATAAAGCCCTGGAAGTCATTTACTCCGGAGAGCAGTAGAATATCCATAGTTCTTGGTTAAATGGTCTCTGCATGACTCTTGGCTCAGAATTTGTGTGAAAAGCAGCCTTTGCAGAAGACAGCCAACCAGAGATTCTAGTGTCTCCCACCGACACCTCCCCACAGAGAAACTCTGTGAGCTTGAGCACCATGAAGAGCTGGAAGTACTGGAAGCCCAAGAGCTTCAGAAAGGACCCTTCTTAAGACCCCTACGGGGTCATGTTTCTAAAGGGCCCTTTGTCTCTGTCTTGTGTAATCCAAGCCCATGTCTCTAGCCAGAGTACACACTTGTGGGCAAACGGGTACTGTCTTGCTCACTTCCATTACAATAATCTGCTTTAAAAAACATGTACCTGGAAAGCTTGTCAAGGTTCTTCTGCCCCACCCCACAGACCCAAAATCAGTAAGCCAGGTTCGAGGCAGGGCAGGACTGGCTTCCCAGCAAGCTCCAAGTAAGGTGAAACTGAAGCTTCACAGATCACACCTTAAAGTGACCCCTTTCCCATCCAGCTACCTGAAGATTTTGATCTAAATGGCTTTTGTGATGATTATTAAAAAGCCTTTCAACATCTAAATAAAATTAATGCCTCATCTCCAGGCCCTTCAGCTCTTCAAACTGAAGACTCTTCAGCTCTTCAAACTGAAAACTGAAACCAATTAGGACAGCCCCAGTGAATCCATCCAGGCACTAATGAATCTCCCTTTGTCCACGTTCAGTGATAGCCAGCACCAGGCCTGAGATTCATGAAACACTGAAGCCCTAATCCTAGAGGCAACCATGCAACCTGCAACGATGAGCTGCAGCCAGATCAAAACCAGCAGTCTCTCGGTGTCTCTCCCTGATTCTGGTCATACATATGAACATTATGATTGTTGGGAGCTATAGGGAACACTAGGAGTCACAATCACTGAGGGCAGATTGGAGACTGGAGTGGTCACATGTGGGGTCTCTAGCCGCTTAGACTGCCATGATGACAAAGTACTTGTAACTGAATGATATGTACCCATTTGTTGCGAACAGTTGTCTGGTTCAGCCTCAAACACCCAGGAGGCAGGTTGACTGCCTATCTTGTGGCAACAGAAACAGTGAAGACAGCTCAAGCATCAAGGGGCAGAGGCAGGACACACCCTCCTCCCCAACTCTCCCCCTCCACTGTCCACACTCACAGCCACTTAGTACTCAAGAACAGCAAGGAGAAGGTGTGCTCTTAGCCTCTGCTTTTACCACTCGTAGAAGATTAACTTTCCAAAATAATGACACTTCGAAAAATCGTTAGTGAATAGAGAGCCAGCAGTGTCAATGTGATGTTTAATTAGAGATGATATAAGCCTTACCTCAGAACAGGAAGTGGTCTCCCCCTTCTCAAAGATCAAGTACTCCGTGAGGCCAGAGCTATAGCACAGTGGATGGGCATTTGCCTTGCATATGGCTGACCTAGGTCGGACCTGGGTTCTATCCCTGGCATCCCATATGGTCCCCTGAGCCAGGAGCGATTTCTGAGCACATAGCCAGGAGTAACCCCTGAACAGCATCAGGTGTGTTCCCCTCCAAAAATGATCAAAAACTCCAAACACATAGAGGGCACCCACTCATCCAATACCCGTCTCAGACTCTGGTGACCTATTGAAGGAAGCAATGAAACCATTACTTGGAGTTTGTTTTTTGTTTGTTTTTTTTTTGGAGGGGGGTGAAACTTGGCAGTGCTCAGGGATTACTCCTGACTCTATATTCAGAAATCGCTCCTGGCAGACTCAGGGGATCATATAGGATGCCGGGGTTTGAACCACCATCCTTCTGCATGCAAGGCAAACGCCTTACCTTTATGATATCTCTCTGGCCCCATACTTGGAATTTTCTTAAATAGCTGCCTGGGGTCTGACATAATATGCGGGGAAAGGCACATTGCCTTGCATATGGCCAATCTTGGTTTCATTCCCGGCACTGTATATGGTTCCCTGAACACTGCCAAGAATGATCCCTGACACAAAACTAGGAGGAAGCCCTGCACACTGCTGCATGGGGTCCAAAAACAAAAGACAGGACCAAGAGAGGTAGTACAGTGGGTAAGGTTCTTGCCTTGCTTGCTGCCAATCCAGATTCAATCTCCTGCCAACCATCACCAAAATTGATCCCTGAGCACAGAGTCTGGAGTAATCCCTGGGTACTTCTGGGTATGATCTAAGATCAAAAACAGCCATGACAAATTAACAGAACAAAAGACCAAAAAATGAAATAGTTGCCAAACATGTCTCAAGTGTAATCTGTACTCTACAAGGCAGTTGGAATCCAACAGCATTGTCAGGGATCTATTGTGTATGGTTCCTGACCAGGCTCCTTGGCTGGCTTTATTTTATTTATTTATTTTTTTCATTGTTGTGTGGAAGCCAAGACAGGAAAAACCAGACATGAGGTGAAATCTCAGGCTCTGGGTATTAATGGTCTGTAAGTAGAAGGAGCCTTCCCGACACTCTGTTCCCTCTACGGTTTTCCCAGCTTTGCATGCACTTCTGCTAGAGCAGTGCTTCTCAAATAGTGTGACGTGCCCCCCCCCCGGGGGGGGGGGAGGGGGAACACGAGACTCCATAAAGGGGGCACATTTGACCTTAGCAGACACTGTCATAACAAGCTAAGCCCATGTCTCTGTATGTCTCTGAAGCTGAGAGTTGCTGTGTCCTGCTTCAAACCCCGCTTCGAAAAGCTATGCATTGCAAAACGTGCTCATTGTAGCCATTAATCCAGACATCGCCTCTGATTAAAAATCAGCTCAAATTATTTTATATAATTTTGTTTTGCAGGTTATAGTTTTTTTAAAAAATAAAGATACTATTTACAGTTGTGAGGGGAGCACAGAAAATGTTTTCTTCTTCCTAGGGGGGCATGACAGAAAATAATTGAGAGGTACTTGCTAGAGGGTGGTACCAGCTTTCTGCAGGTATGAGCACTACTCATCCCCAAGCAGGGAAATGGCTGTTGTTTCCATCTATGTCCTTCTTGAACTTCCTGTTCTTATTATGTCAGTGTTAAAGGAGACTCATTCTAGGCAGACCTACTGAAAATGTATCATTTTACTTACAATAATGTATGTCTTGTGGTATTATTAACTAATCTTCCTCAGTACCATTGAATGCTGACTTGGTGCTCTTGGTACTCTTATTTCTGGTTTCCTGCTTATAAAAACAAATGCCAAAAAGACAGCCTTTTCAAGTTTAAAAATTGCTGTCATTTTGCAAAAGAAAAGTTGGCTCACTCTTGGGTAATAATAGGCTTTAAGTAGGAAAATTGTTTTTGTATGTTTGAATTATACTGAATCTTCGGGCAAGATCACTTTATTTTCCTGTAGGAAAATTCTAAATGTAGGGGCAGAGTGGTGAGAGTGCAAGCGGTAAAGCAAATACCTTACATTTGAGGTGCGGGGTCCCATCCCAGATGCTAGCCTGAACCCCTAAGCATCAGTAGGTGTGGCCTGGTGCTGCCTTCCCCCATCACTACCATGTGTGTAGCCCCTAAAAGAGTGAAAGTGAGGAAGGGTGTTCAGGTGGGAAGTGGAGATCCTGTGCACCAGAGCCTTCTTTGAGGGAACAGGGGGCTGAGGGACGACTCTGTGCTGTGCTTTCTCTCTGTGAACCCAGTGCCCTTTCTCTCCACAGCTGAGCCTCCCGTGGCCGCGGCCGTGTTGTCCCATTTTAATGACTGCCCAGATTCCCACAGCCAGTTCTGCTTCCATGGAACCTGCAGGTTTTTGGTGCAGGAAGACAAGCCAGCATGTGTGTAAGTGTCCTGGGATGGAAAGGGTGGGAGGAAACAACCCCACAAGTTCATCACAAATCACTTACTTCCTTTATCAGAGACCCAGAGATCCAGGGCCTACAAGTTAGATAGAGGTCACAGCAGCAGTCTGGGAATTCCTCACAGACCCAACTTCCAGGAGCTCAGAGAACTTACAGAATGGAGCATGTGTGAGGCCCTGGCTGTCCCTAATACCTTGAGGCTCTGCAGAACTGCATCATGCATCAGTACCAAGTACTGAATTTGCAGGCCCGTCAGGCCTACACCAATAGGCTGAGCATCACTATAAGAGGTCCCATTAAAAAAAATAATGAAATAAAATAAAATTAATTAAAAAATAAAAGCAAAAAGTTCAGGTTCCAAGGCCCCTACAAGGCTCTAGTTCTGATTCTGAAGCAGAATACCTGAAAGGTGGAACCTGGTGAATCTTTAACATACACCTCAGTGATTCTATGAGATGTGAAAATTCCTGGGTTAAACTTCAATTCACTTAGAATTGCAGGCTACATCTCTCAAGAAGCTCCCCCAGCTTGGCTATGGAAATGCATACAAAGGACTGGCTGGCACAATGGTCACTGAACAAGAAGCAGCTCAGAAATAATGGGGTGGGGGGGAAGACAGTATAGTTTCAACTCCAAACATGAGCCCCACCTCAGCCTATTGACTTGGAATCTCTGGAGATGCCACCCCAAAAGTCACATTCATCAGGAGCCTCTGATGATGGTCCTTGCCATTCTGCCTGCAGAAGAAGCAGTGAAAAAGCTTATCCAGACAAGGATCCGAGATCTTTTCATTCAAAGCCAGGACAGTGGCTCTGGGCCTAGCTATTATAGGTCAGCAAGGTTGTGTTCAAATCCTCTGCAGAAGAGAAGATTGAGGCAGAGCAAAAGCCAGAGTCTGCAAGGGTGTAAGGTAGCTTATTGCCTAGGCATCACCTGCCAGATCAATTTGGGAAAGGGATGCTACAGGAAACCATCTGTCCACTTAGAATTTAAATTTTAATTTAATCCATTTAAGGTTTAAGATTTGCAGGGGTCTTCAAACTATGGCCCACGGGCCACATATTGTATTTATTCCCATTTTGTTTCTTCACTTCTAAGATATATGCAGTGTGCATAGAAATTTGTTCATAATTTTTGTTTTTACTATAATCTGGCCCTCCAACAGTCTGAAGGATAGTGAACTGGCCCCCTGTTTAAAAAGTTTGAGGACCCCTGATTTAATGGATTAAAAGTAAATTCAGTGTGATCCCCAGCAGTGGGTTTGCTCCAAAACCCACAAGAGTAACTCCTGAGGATATAGTTCTCCTCATTGGGTCCTCAGCCCTGCTCTTGATTGTCACATGAACATGCCACAGCAGTCTGGAAGCAGGATATCTGCCTATCCCTCTCCTCATTCGTATTATAAACATTACTTTTTTTTTTTTAAATATGGAATGCTTCACGAATTTGCGTGTCATCCTTGCGCAGGGGCCATGCTAATCTTCTCTGTATCGTTCCAATTTTAGTATATGTGCTGCCGAAGTGAGCACTAAACATTACTTTTAATAATGTGACCCTACCCAAGTTTGTTGAAGACTAATGCTTAAGAGAGATTTGATGTGAATAAAATCAGTTTATTCAAGGGCTAGCAGCCTGTGAAGATAGTGGACTCATAAAATTTTTTAATCTGCAGGGCCAGAGGAAGTACTTTTCACAAAAACAGACAGGGTGTGTGGTTTGTAGATCAGTGGACACAAGAGTGATCAATAAATTCTCTGTGGCTGGTCCCTTCCAGTGTCTCTGCAAATAAAAATTCCTGATGAAGGCTTCTATCCTCTAATCCTGATGATAAGAGGGACATCCTCAACATCTTCAGAGAGCTTTTTGGGGTTTCTGCTACTGAATTGGGCTCATTATTCCCTCGGATGGTGGTCAGCCTTACTGGAGCCACAAACCAGACTATACACTAACACCCACATACCATAACCCACGGAGTCTCCATAGCTCCCCTCTCCAGCATGGTTTATTGTCCTTTTTGTATAAATGAGAAAATAGTCTCAGAGAAAGTAAGCAACTAACCCAAGGCCCTGGAACTTGGATCTTAGCCTTTTCCAGTTGAGTCCTAGAGTTTTTGTACCCAGGAAAGGGGTCAGCAGCTTCTGTTGTTATAAACCTTGCTCTATGGACAGGTCAGCGTCAGGCCCCAGCTTGTTCCCCAGTCATAAATACTGTGACTCCTTCCTGAGGCCCAGCAGGAACAGCCCTGCCACTGGGAGATGCAAGTTATTTGAACCATTTGCATTGGCCCCCTCCTCTTGCCATGTTTTGTGAGGTGGTGGTGCTCCTTGGTGGTGTTTTATTTATCACTAGCATGTAGAGGCCTCGTTATGCCTCTCTATGCAGATCCTTCTCCTGAACACTTTAGTCCAACTGCATTATCACTGCAGATTTCATGCCAAAGTTTTTTTGGGGGGGAGAAAGGCAAAAATAAAAAGTGGGGTGTGGCCATTATGTGAAGTCTTTTCAAAGGTTATAAACAATTTTGGGGCTAAAAAAACAGGGAGTAAGGATTATGCAGTAAAATAAGGAAAACAGAAGGCAGCCAGAATTGTCTAGCAGGCCCACATACATGGGTCCCTGCACCCCTACACTTGCTCTCCAGCTTCCCCAGGTTCACTATTCTTGACACTGAAGTGGTTGTCAGACCCCATCACTCTTGTGGCCTCAATGCCAGTCCCTTTACTCAGCTCTGCCATGGCCACATGAGCCTGTAAGGTCATGAGGTAAGGACAAGGCCTTAGAGCTTTTTTACCAAATAGATTCCCTCTGGGCCAGAAACAGTCTGTGCAGAGAAAACTGTAGAAAAGAAGCTTCCTCTAGCCTTCTAGGTCTGTGGGACTATAAAACAATCAAGTTGATACAAGAGATAGCAAGAGGGCCCGGAGAGATAGCACAGCGGCGTTTGCCTTGCAAGCAGCCGATCCAGGACCAAAGGTGGTTGGTTCGAATCCCGGTGTCCCATAAGGTCCCCCGTGCCTGCCAGGAGCTATTTCTGAGCAGACAGCCAGGAGTAACCCCTGAGCATCGCCGGGTGTGGCCCAAAAACCAAAAAAAAAAAAAAAAAAAAACAAGAGATAGCAAGAGAAAGCCTAGCTTTAAATTGTGTGCACTAAGGGACCCAGAGAACATCCTGAACATCTCTGGTCCTTTCAGTAATATTGAACAGTTTCTAGAAAGGGGGAAATAATTTAGAACAGAAAAACATTTTAAAAATACATAGCTTCCAAAGAAAAAGGAACTCTGCAGGATTTCTTTACATATGTCTGGAAAGCAGGCCTTGCTATTCTTGGGGTGATAAGTTATAAGGCTTTCTGTCATCTCCAGAACCACCACAGAAAAGATTTAGTTCCTGTTTTCAGGAAAATTTGACATACATATTCTTTCAGTTTCATTTTTATTAATATCTTTATTTAAGCACCATGATTGTAGTTGTGTTTCAGTTTATATATATGTGGATAGATAGATAGATAGATAGATAGATAGATAGATAGATAGATAGATAGATAGATAGATATGAGAGAGAGAGAAAACACCTGCCTTCACCAGTGCAATACTCCCACTACCAATGCTTCCCATCTCCCTCCTCCCCTACCCCTTGCCTGTATTCAAGACAAGCATTCTATTTCTCTCACTCACTACCATTGCCATGATAGTTGTTTGTATATTTATTTATCTAAGTGCAATCATCACTCTTTGTGGTCAGCTTCATATTGTGGGCTGGTCCTTTCAGCCCTCATCTCTATTGTCTCTGGATGTTATTACAATAACGTCTTTTATTTTTCTTAAATACCACAGATGAGTGAGACTATTCTGTGTCTGTCTTCTCTTCCTCTGACTTATTTCACTCAGCATAAATAGTTTCTATGTCCATCGATATACAGGAAAATTTTATGACTTCATTTTGCCTGATGGCTGCATAGTATTTCATCGTGGTATATCATATATACCACAGTTTCTTTAGCCATTCATCTGTTGTTGAGCATCTTGGTTGTTTCCAGATTCTGGCTATTGAAAAAGTGCTGCAATAAATATAGGTGTGCAGAAGGCATTTTTGTATTATGTATTTGTGTTCCTAGGGTATATCACCAGGAGTGGTCTAGCTGGATCATATGGGAGCTCAATTTCCAGTTTTTTGAAGAATCTTCATATTGTTTTTCATAAAGGCTGGAATAGACGGCATTCTCTCCAGAAGTGAATAAGAGTTCCTTTATTCCTACATCCCCGCCAGCACTGATAGTTCTTGTTCTTTGTGATGTGTGCCAGTCTCTGTGGCATGAGATGGTATTTCATTGTTTTGATTTGCATCTCCCTGATGATTAGTGATATGGAGCATTTTTTTCATGTGCCTTTTGGTCATATGTATTTCTTCTTTGAGGAACTGTCTGTTCATTTCTTCTCCCTATTTTTTGATGGGGTTAGATTTGTTTTCTTGTTAAGTTTTGTCAGTACCTTGTATATCTTAGATATTAGCCCCTTATCTGATGGGTATTGGGTGAATAGTTTCCCCCATTCTGTGGGTGGCCTTTGTATCCTAGTCACTATTTCCTCTGAGGTACATTAGCTTCTCAGTTTAATATAGTCCCATTTATTTTCTCCACTTCCACTTGTTTGGACAGTGTTGTTTCTTCCTTGAAGATGCCTTTAGTCTCAATGTCATGGAGTACTTTACATACGTGATACACACATTCTTGTAAAAGAAAAAAGCAAAAAAAAAAAATCTGTTGGGCCCAGAGATAGACTATCCTGGCCAGCACCACCAGGAGTTATCTCTGAGTATATAAAAACACTTAGTGTTTTCAGAGAATTTGTGATGACATCCTACACTAAATATAAGGGAAAGATTAAAAAAAAAGGTTCAATACCACAATGAAAGACTTCATCATAAGCTCTATTACTTGAGCTGTACAGACACCAAGATCTCTAGATACAGAGGTGTGATCTTACCATACATGATGAAGCAGAAGTCTTCCCTACACCACAAAAGCACAGAGGAGAGAGTACATGATCATGCAAGGAGTCTATAGTTAATCCCATGACAGTATACTTCAGGGGTGGAAAAAGAAAAACAATGCACAAAATAATCATATTATCCACATATATATTTATTGATTGATTTATTATTTTGACTTCTTTATTTTGGTGTAGATATTGAAGTTGATGTCTCCAATTTTATTATTTTATTTTATCTTATTTTATCTTTCTTTCTCTCTCTCTCTTTTTTTTTTTTTTTGGTTTTTTGGGTCACACCCATTTGATGCTCAGGGGTTACTCCTGGCTAAGTGTTCAGAAATTGCCCCTGGCTTGGGGGGACCATATGGGACGCCGGGGGATCGAACCGCGGTCCTTCCTTGGATAGCGCTTGCAAGGCAGACACCTTACCTCTAGCGCTGGCCCCATCTTTCTCTTTCTTTTTGCACCCCGGCATGGTTTGATTTCAGGACCGAGGCTGTTGTGTGGTGTTTGTCTTTATTGCTGTAGTGCTCACTAGATATTTAATTTGATATTTCTTTCTGTATTGTTGTGGTGTTTCAATTACCTTTTTCATGTCCTCTCTCAAACTAGGTTGAAAACCTCTAGAAGGACTCCGCCCATTTTTAGCTTATTTGATTTTTCTTTTCTTTCTTTCTTTTTTTTACCCCATTCTATTGCTTTTCTTTCCTTCAAACAAAACCACATAACTTGAATTATCTAGCTCCGCCTCTCAAATAGAGAGGGAAACAAGGGAGGGTACCAGGACCAAACAGATACATGATCACTAACAGTAAGATAGACAAAGAGGGGACCACCTATTCTAGCAGCCCTGGGGAATGATGGTGGGGGATATGGGTTGCAGGAAGGGAACGGGGATGGGGGAGGACAAATTTGGTGATGGGTATTCCCCTGATTCAATGTTAATATGTACCTAAAATACTACTGTGAAAGATATGTAAGCCAATATGATCAAAATAAAAATTAGAAAAAAAGGTTCAATAACCAGGGGTGGCCATTATCATGAAAAGTAGCCTTAAACATTGTATCTGTCCAATAGAATCCCAGATTATACTTCATTTCTCCCTTTAGTTAAGTCCCTGGGGGTAAGTCAACTATGTCAGTGAATCAACAGGAAAATGTTTCCCCCTTAGGAAAGTAAAACCCAAGAAAGACCAGGTTAGGACTTGGTGCCCCATTTCTCCCAGGATGATGGCCCATGCCAAAGATAATTGCAGGTAACAATAGAGCACTTGCCTTGTATGCGGCTGACCTAGGACGGACCTTGGTTCGATTGGTTCGATCCCTGACGTCCCATATGGTCCCCAAGCCAAGAGCAATTTCTGAGCACATAACAGGAGTAACCCCTAAGCATCATTTGGTGTGGCCCAAAAGCAAAAAAAAAAAAAAAAAGATGATTATAGGAGCCTTTTGCAAAGGGGTATCCATGGTAGGACTAGCTCAAAGATTCCAGGATAGTAGCCAGGATCAAGCAGTTAGGAGCTTCTTAGCATCACAGATGCTGCCCAGGTTTGCACTCCCACCGTGTGGAGTATGCAGGCGCAGCATTGAGAACCAAGGAAAACATTCCCTAGGCCCCAACCATAGCTCTGGTGGGATCTGGAGAGAAAAATTAAATACCCAAGAGAGTGAGCAGTATCAGTTCACCAGCAGCCTGAGCAGAACACATCTCCCTTGTTCAGCGTAGGAGTGGTTCCCTTGTGGGCACTTGTGCCACTGTGTGGAAATGGATCTACTATCACCCCAATAACCATCCAGTATTGGAAGGGACTAAAAAATGGTGGCATCACTCCCATCCCTGTGCTGGAGAAGACTCGTAGCCTCCATCTTTCCTGCTCCCTGCCTTCCCCAGAAACAGAAACAAGAGCTGAAACATAAGCAGGATCATCACAGTTTTGGCACTGATGACAAATGTACTACCAATGGGAGTTAAACCCCATCAAATTTGCATCAGCATCTGAGTCTTTTATCCTATGCAGGCTCAGGTTCATTGGGTACAAAATGATAGTATCAGTCCTACATAGAACTGTGATGAGAACCCAATGACCACAATACAAGTTGTCAGTTGCTGTCCAACAAAGGAGGCAGGTAACTAGACACATGTGGTGACTGATATGATTAATTTATTTCATTTGTTATATTTAGCTTTTTGGTCACACTGACCACATTTCAAATACTCAGCATCGTTAGGTGGCTCATGGTTGCTAGATTTGCACAGGCGTCAACCATTCCTATCATCATAGAAAGTTCTACTAGACAGCACTTAAACTGTCTTTTTTTATATAATTTTCTGTAATTTCCTTCTTAGTACTCCTTTTTGGCTTCCATCTTGTTCTCTCCCCCTCTCTCTCTTCCTCTCTCTCTCTCACTCTCTCTCTTTAATTAATATATTTAAACACCATGATTACAAACCTGTTTGTAGTTGGGTTTCAGTCTTAAACTATCCTTAAACAGCTTTCTAGCAGAACATAAGAGTCGAGCTTCGGGGGCCGGAGAGATAGCATGGAGGTAAGGCGTTTGCCTTTCATGCAGGAGGTCATCGGTTCGAATCCCGGCGCCCCATATGGTCCCCTGTGCCTGCCAGGAGCAATTTCTGAGCCTGGAGCCAGGAATAACCCCTGAGCACTGCCAGGTGTGACCCAAAAACCAAAAAAAAAAAAAAAAAAAGAGTCGAGCTTCGGCTGTCACCTGCACCATCATGCTGTGACCCCTACACTGTACCTTGGCTAGAGAAGAAAATTTGTTAAGTGCCGATGAAAAGCTCATTGAGGGCCCGGAGAGATAGCACAGCGGCGTTTGCCTTGCAAGCAGCCAATCCAGGACCAAAGGTGGTTGGTTCGAATCCCGGTGTCCCATATGGTCCCCCGTGCCTGCCAGGAGCTATTTCTGAGCAGATAGCCAGGAGTAACCCCTGAGCACCGCCGGGTGTGGCCCAAAAACCAAAAAAAAAAAAAAGAAAAAAAAGAAAAGCTCATTGAGAGTACATTGAGAGTCCAGGTGATCACAGAGCTCCTGGCTGCCCAGGAAGCCCTGACTTCATCCAGCCTGCTCCTTCCTCCTCTAGAATAGGGAGGTTCTTAAATCTGTTTCTTAAACTCAGAGTGAGTACACCATGTCCAGATATCCAAATGCCTATGGCCCCACTATCCACCACAGTATGTGAGATTTTCATCATGCTAAAATCAAGCAAAATTCAAAGCCACAATCCTTGTCAGTTTGGTCCTTGGCCCCTATATTAATAACTTTGGAACCTCTGCCAAAAGGTATAGCTAAAAATAAGCACTCTTCTTTTTTCCTGAGAAATGCCATCTTCAGTATCTCTCAAACCTTTAAAATGTCAGCATTCGGGGTCAGAGCAGTAGAACATCAGTAGGGCATTTGCCTTGCACACGGTTGACCCAGGACAGACACAGATTTTTATCCCCAGCATCCCATATGATCCCCCTAGCCAGGAGCGATTTCTGAGCACAAAGCCAGGAGTAACTCCTGAGTGCTGTCAGGTGTGGCCCCAAAACAAATAAACAAACAAAAAGTCAGCGTTCTTTTATTTATATTTTTAGTACTTGTATGTGTCAGCAATTGTTCGTTGTACTTCACAAGTTACTAACTCAATGCTGACAACAGCTCTAGGTTTTATGACTATCACACTTTAAAGATATGCAGAGAAGTTATGTAACTCTACCAGGGTCACACAAGTAGTATTGGGACAATGGGCTTGACCTTATGATACCAGAATAGATACAGCCTACATGGCATGGTGAAGGGAACATGTATGTAAGTCACTGTACAACCATATTATGTGGCTTTTGCAGAGATTTCTAATGACAGCCAAATAGTGAAGAATGTTGAATAAGAAAATCAATACCAAATTGTTAAACAAAAATTCCTAGTTACTTTAGAAACTCCTGGGAACCATTCTGAAGGAAACATATTGACAGGACTGCCCTTGGAAGGATGGCCTGTACTCCAGCATGGGCTGGCTTTGTTTCCTTTCCTTTCAGCATTATTAGACTTTATGTATTTCCCTGTTTGCTTAGAAATAGCCCCTTCTGGGGCCGGTGAGGTGGCGCTAGAGGTAAGGTGTCTGCCTTGCAAGCGCTAGCCAAGGAAGGACCGCTGTTCGATCCCCCAGCGTCCCATATGGTCCTCCCAAGCCAGGGGCAATTTCTGAGCACTTAGCTAGGAGTAACCCCTGAGCATCAAATGGGTGTGGCCCGAAAAACCAAAAAATAAATAAATAAATAAATAAATAAATAGCCCCTTCTTAGGTAAGAAAAATTTACTCACAGAAGGTAAGGCACTTGCCTTTCACACACACAGCCGACCCAGGTTTGATCCCCAGCACCCTAGATAGTCCCCTGGGCAACACCATGAGTGATACCTGAGCAGAGAGTCAGGGGCTAGTCCTGAGCATCACCAAGTGTGGCCCAAAAACACAAAATTTAGAGAAAAGGCAAAATAGGGTGTGAATCAGATGGAATAAGGACTTACGGGGGGTAAGGGATGAGCAGCTCAACAGGACTAGAAGTCCCACAGAAAAGAAGGGTATCACCAGCATTAGCTTGTTCAAATGAAGAGGCCCTTGCACTTGCTCCTGAAAAGGCACTAAGGACACCTTCAAACATAATCAGTAAGATGCAGAAAAGTCTCAGGAATGCAACTGGTGACTTTTAACCACTGAATTTTCTTTCCATTTTTTTTTTAATTTTTTATTTTTGGGTTTTGGGCCACACTTGGCACGATTAGGAGTTACTCCTCACTCTTTACTCAGAAGTAGGTCCTGACAGGCTGGGCAGGGGGGTTATATGCGATACTGGGGATTGAACCCGGGCTAGACACAGGTTGGTTGCATGCAAGGCAAACACCCTACGCTATATTATCGCTCTGGCTCAGCCACTGCAGTTTCTTTGTCAGCTTTCTGGCTTGGCATTGCACCTCTTTTCTTTAGGCCTCCTATTTGGGGAAAACAGACTGATGTGATTCCAAAACCTCATTTTTTGAATTAACAAGAAAAAAATTAAAAAACACACAGCATTCCAGAAGCTTGTATTTGGACAAACTCACGCGCGACAGATGAAATTGAATAGATCTAACAAGAGGACATATTCAATGCCCTTCTCTCTGATTCTGTCTGTGATTAGATATCTCCTGTTTTGTTCATATTTCTTTCTAAACAAGCAACCAGCAGCTCCTCTTTATCCTGCTTCCCATTTGAGGGGGCACTTTGAGAAACACCATCCTATGGAAGTACCCAGTAAAAAAGGAGGGAATGGAGAAAAAGAAAATAAAGAATGGTCATGGCAGGTTTGCTTTTGTGTATTTAAATAATTTAGTGGGGGGCTGGAAAGATAGCATGGAGATTGGGCATTTGCCTTGCATGCAGAAGGATGGTGGTTCAGATCCCGGCATCCCATATGGTCCCCCAAGCCTGCCAGGATCGATTTCTGAGCATAAAGCCAGGAGTAACCCCGGCCCGGTGTGACCCAAAAAACAAACAAACAAAAAAAAGATTTAGTGATTCTTGGGCCTTGTTGCACATTGGAATCAATCATATGAACAAAGGGCTAATAGAATCACATGGAATGACATGAGCAGCCTAACCAATAGAATTATGTGGAATCATCTTAGTGCCACGACAAACTAGACAGATCTAGTGAGTGACTTGACCCTGGTGGCTCTCAGGTACAACTCTGCTGAGAGTTGGCTTGACCTTTTTAAAGAAGGTAAGTAGGAAGACAGGGAGTGAGTCAAACCTGATTCACTGGTGATCAGAGTGAGGTGACTCTCCCCCTTCTTCCATGATTGGTGCCCGTAATAATTGACATAATTCAGTCTAATATTAGAAACATAGAGTGGGGGAGGGGAGAGTTTGTCAGCAAGCTCTTCATAACGAGGCCCAGGTTATCTCTGTGGCAGAATACTGGTCTCCTTAGGTACAAGATTGCAGTTCTGATCTCCAATATCATCCCACATATACTGAGTATTGTCTTCGAGGCACCACTATTTTGGGCACAGTATCAATAAAGTGTGTGAGTCTTAGCAAGCTCCAGGAAGCCCAAGTGTACCTGACCCCAGGTCATCACAGCAACCACAAAAAGGGAAGAAGAATAAGTAATTTTTTTTAAATTAAGGGCTAAAAAAATTAAGTAACTGTGAAGTCTCTCTGCATTATAATTAATTATAATCTTGGGAAGAAAAGGATTGCCCCCACCCACCCCTGAGGCCAGAATGTTTAAGTACTGATCTTAACTTGTACTGGCCTATGGAGTCATCTAAGGACTTCAGAAATACAGGTATCTGTTGTTTTAATGTGTAAACTTGAGTTAACAAAAAAAAGAATTTAAGAAAACAGTTCTATTTACAATCACATAATTATTAAAAGATAGCCATCTTACCTAAAATAATATGCAGATTCAGAGCAAACTATAAAAATCTCCAAAAGAACAAAATTTCAGAAAAGTTATATGTAACTAAAAAGACTCAGAACAGCGAAAGGATTCTTAAGGGAAAAAAAAGAACAGGGACATAGATATCATATTCCTCAACTTTGAAGTGTACTACAAAGATGTCAAGTTTAAAATATTGTAGTACTAGGGTAAAAATCAAGACACAGTTTAAGGGAACTGCCAGGGCCTGCTTGGTCTGGACACTAAGGGAATTCTCAGAGTCCCTGGTCAGAGGTGGGTGCATGGAGTCGGCGATGGGAAAACAGAGATTCAGACACTCAGAAGTGAGGTTTAAATTCTGTTCCATTTATTGAATGTTAAAGCTGTAATACATATGCTAAATTTTTGGCAAGGTATCATAATTTCAGACATAACTATTAGTTCTCACACTATATCAAGCCAAATACATGGGACAAGCTGCTCAAGACAAACTTTATATTTATCTTTACCAACCTAGGGCAGCTTTCAGCTTCTGTGCTGCTTCTGCTATCTTGCCTAAAGTATCTGGTAGCAAGGTCAGTTTTCAAAGACTGGTGGTTTTTATGGTGTTGGCCTTGTTCTAGTTCATGCATTTGAGCTGAGGTTTGACATATTAACCCTTAATTTGACTGCACTTAGGCTAACGACAAAGCTAGGTTTGAGTGCAATTAATAATTTGTAAGACTAATAAAGAATTTCTTGAATATACAACTGCTAATGACAGGGTGGGTTTATAGAACTCTGCGTTTAAGAGAGGCTTAAGGAAATGTCCTTAGGATGCTAGTGAAGTTATGCCTCATAATATTTATGCCACGTCCTCTATCAGTTTCCCCATTTCCCTGAGTGCCTCTTTGACAGGCAGCCAAGGTCTCTCAATGTCCAGTGCCCTACCTTGTGGGTACAGGCAGCTAAAGCCTCTCAAGCATGGTGCCCTCTTTTAGCTATGGCCTCTGGGTCAGAGTTCCTTACGCAGAGGTTGCGTGGCAGGGAAAAAACCGGAGAAACCAGAAAACCACACATGTCTGGATAACTAATTTATGACAAAGAGGTCAAAAACATACAATGAATAAAATAAAATATTTTTATAACTTAAACTGAGGAAACTGAATAAGTGCATGCAAAGAGGACAAAATTAACACTCTTTTGTTCTTCTTGCATACACAAAGATAAATTCCAATTTCAAATGTCTTAAGGACTTGAAGACCTGAAACTATAAAACTTATAAAGGAAAATGTAGGCAATAAGCTCCTTAGCATTAATTAGCTTTAGCAGGATCTCTGGATTCAACTCAGATGACAATAAGAACAAAAGTAAGCAAAGGACAGTTTAGAAAACTTATATGCTTCTACATCATAAATAAAACCATTATCAATATGAAATTGTAACCTACAGAAAGAGAAAATGTTTTCAAATCACACATACAACAAATGAATAACATTCAATGTATTTAAAGTTCATACAACTCAATAACAACAAAGCCATTTTAAAAATTAGAAAGAGATCCTGATTACACATTTTCCCAAAGAAGACATGTAGAAGGCCAACAGGCACATGAAAATGCTAATTATCAATTGTTAGTGAAATATAAATACAAACCAAAATAAGATCCTACCTCATACCTGGTAAAATGGCTATCACCAAAAGGACAAGAAATTGTATTGAAAAGGAAGAGGAGAAAAGACAATTGTTATAAATGTGAACTGTATAGTCATGATGGGAAGCAATATGAAGATTCCTCAAAAAGGAAGTCCATAGGCTCCAAGTACCACATTTCTGGTAATCCCCCCAAAATGAAGAGCTGTACGCATACCTGTGGCAGATAAAGAATATGTGGTATATGAACACTATCAGGTAGTATTCATCTGTTTAAAAAACAAAATGAGGGCCAGAGCTATAGCACAGTGGTAGGGCATTTGACTTGCATGCAGCTGATCCAGGATGGATCTGGGTTTGATCCCCGATGTCCCATATAGTGTCTCCAACCAGGAGCAATTTCTGAGTGCATAGCCAGGAGTAACCCCTGAGTGCCACTGGGTGTGACCCCCCCCCCAAAAAAAAAGAAATGTGCTATTTGCCACAATGTGGATGAACCTAGAGGGTTTCCTACTTAGTGCAACAAGCCAGATGGTGAAAGAAAAACATCTGGCTTGAATGACAGTATGATGTCATTCATACACTGTGTATCAAGAAAACAAAGTGACACTAAAAATGAATTTTTTGATTAGATGACCAATTAGAGAAGAGGAACAGGGCTAACAAGAACAAATGGATGTTGAAAAGTAGAATTGGACTTTCAGGGATCAGTATAATATAGTATATACCCAAATAGATTGCATGCCCTGAATCATGTTTAATGCTGTTTTATTTCACAAAAATAAAACCCTGTACACTCAATATGACTATCATCAGTCTAGCTTCTATGGAAAACTATATGGAAATTCCTAAAAAGTTTGAAAATAGAAGAGCCAGAACAGTAGCAATACAGCAGACAGGATCTTGCCTTGCAACCCTGGCTCAATCTCTGAAATCCATATGGCCCCCTGAGCACTGCCAGGTGTGGCCCAAAAACAAAAAATAAATGAAAATAGAAATACTGTATGATCCTGCTATTCTACTTTTGGATATTCATCTCAAGAATATATAATCACTAATCCATAAAGATACATGTCCCCCTATATTTATTACAATGTCACTTACAATAGATTTGGGAACAGCCTAATTGTCCACCAAGAGATGAATGGATAAAGATGTACACATATATACCATGGAATAATACTCATGTACAAAATAGGTAATTCTAGTCATTAACTAGAACATGCATAGGCCTTGAGATATTATGCTCAGTAAAATAAGCCAGGCAAAGAGAGACAAATAACATATGACTTCACTTGTGTGGCATATAAAGAACAAGGCAAAACAAAAGCAAACGCTTCTCCACAGAAAGAACTGGTTGGCTACCAGAGAGAAGTTGAGGGTGGATATAATGGAAAAAGCCAGTTAATTGTATGATGTTGGACAGAAGCTTAACATTGCTGTGGGTCACAATGCAGTGTAAACACATGTAGATTCTAGTGCAATGTAGCTTCATCACATAACAATACAGATCTAGGTGGGCTTAGTGAAATTACCAAGCCTTTCCTGTTCACAGCCTCTCAGTCCTCTCCCTCCCAGTACAGATCTGGGAGAATCAACGTTCTTACACCATATCTCAAGTTAGATTTTTTTTTTTTCAAGAAGAGTCTTCTTGCTGGAGAATACTCACCTCTTCCACTTTGTTCTGCCTCCAATTTTGGATCCTGCTCTCTCCTTGTCAGCTCTCTGGAGACCCCAACCTTGCTTTTTTCCTGTCCTCATTGGTGCCTGTGCTTCCTTAACAAAGATTATAAACCTGTTGCATCCCTATTGAACCTAAAACTCTCATTCCTTCAAGATTAGAAAATAAATCAAAAGTCAGGTTTGATGCTGAGTGTCTTCTGTGTGTGACATACCATTCCACTCCCTCTGAGGGCACCAGAACGAAGCTTGGACAATGAGCACCCACATTTTAGGTGGCTGCAGCATCAGTTGGCTCGATGTGAACTTCTCTTCCTTCCCTAGCCAGTAGCTGCAGTCACTGTGTTGACTTTTTGTGTAAGGATTATAAAT
Organism: Suncus etruscus; assembly: GCF_024139225.1. NCBI lineage: Eukaryota > Metazoa > Chordata > Mammalia > Eulipotyphla > Soricidae > Suncus > Suncus etruscus. The sequence goes on from NC_064859.1 coordinate 24,346,199, forward strand.
TAGAAAAATTCATGTTAAATGTAAATGAACTCTTTTTTTTGGGGGGGGTCACACCCGCCAGTGCTCAGGGGTTACTCCTGCCTCTATGCTCAGAAATCGCCCCTGGCAGGCTCAGGGGACCATATGGGATGCCAGGATTCGAACCATGGACCTTCTGCATTCAAGGCAAACGCCTTACCTCCATGCTATCTCTCCGGCCCTGTAAATGAACTCTTAACACCAAAATAAGTACCTTAACTCAAACAGAAAAATACTTATAAATATGGTACATAACATTTGGGCTTTGGGCTGAGCACCAATGAAAGACTTTTCTTCAGGGATGTTTCAAGTGGGAGACATAAGCAGCAAGTTTTGTTTGTTTCAGCGTCTCCTATTGACATAGTCTTTTTAATTATTAAATTTTAATTGACCTACTGTGAAATACAGTTAACAATTTTTTCATTATTGAGTTTCAGTTATACATGCCCAACTCTGATTCCTTTACCAGTGCACATTTCCCATCACCAATGTCCCTAGTTTCCCTCCCACCCTCCTCACCTATCTCTGTGGCAGACATAATCTCTCTCTCTCTCTCTCTCTCTCTCTCTCTCTCTCTCTCTCTCTCTCTCTCTCTCTCTCTCTCTCTTTCTCTCACTCACTCACTCATTCACTCTCTCCCCCTCCACTTTTAAGTTGCCATAAATCTTAAAATCTTTATAGTAGCAACTCCTTTACACAATTTTCTTCAGTGGACAATACCATCCAGCATGCTGGAACTATCAAGGGGGTTAGTAATGGTCTCAGATATAATGTGGGGGGAGAGACTTTCTTTTTGTTCATTTAAAGAATGTAAATTCTAGAAACAGCCCAGGACTATATCTAATCTCTAAAAGAACATGATGTCACCAAATATTCCCAAGTAGACTAGTCTGGGCTGACAGCTCTGGGGCCTTCTTAAAATGGGGCACATGGGAGATTCCCCCCTCACAGCTGCACAACATCTCTAAATTTTATAGTACTGTCAGCCCAATAGAATTACAGTAAATCTGATAGGAAAGTAGCATAGAAAACCAGTATGCTCAATGAGCCTAAACAATAACACAGAAGACTCAACTAAGTAGATTCTCAGACAATGACATCAGTAACACAACTGTGAGATATAACAATTACCACAAATTGACTTATTGATCTATGTTTTGATAATTCCATTGCCTTTGTGTTGTAACAAACAATATGAAGTAAATATGTGCCTGCAGGCGGCTGACTCAGGTGGCGGGTGGGTGGTGGAGGGAAGGTTACACTGGTGAAAGGATTGGTGTTGGAGCATTTAATGCTTGAAACAATTGTATTATGAACTTAGTAAATTATTCGGTTACTATTTTTAATGTAGATTTTTAGGAATGCTGAGTGGGTTGTTTTGTTTTTGTTTATTTCTGGAAAGCGGGTGATAGGACCCGCTTTGAGAACCTCTGCTAATCTTAAAATGACAACATTTGTGCTGCTACTGAATAAAGCCAAGTACTCAGGAAAATACACTGTTTTCCTATGACTTCAGGTCACAGGACTCCCTTTGGAATCGGAACTTTGGCAGCCCAGGACCACAGGTTTAAGGGTCTCAGGCACACTGAGACCTTCTTCTGCCTTTTAATTTTTCATTATTCCTCAAAAGCTTTTTCATCTAAAAAGAAGGGAATTGGACTGGGTGATAGTTAATCAAATGGCAGTTTATTTATCATCACCATGTCTAGAGGAGGAAATGAAAGTTTATTTTTTAAATAATATCTTTATTTAAGCAACATGATTACAAACATGTTTGTAGTTGGGTTTCAGTCATAAACAGAACACCCCCCTTCACCAGTGCAACATTCCTACCACCAATGCCCCCCATTTCCCTCCTCTCTCACCTGTCTGGATTTGAGACAAGCATTCTATTTCTCTCACTCATGAACATTGACATGATACTGTTAGTGTAGCTACTTCTCTAACTGCACTCACCACTCCTTGTGGTAAGCTTCACATCATGAGCTGGTCCAGCCCTCATCTTTATTGTCTCTGAGTATTATTACAATAATGTCTTTTATTTTTTTTAAAAAACCCATAGATGAATGAGACTATTCTGTGTGTCTCTCTCCCTCTCTTATTTCACTCAGCATAATACTTTCCATGTCCATCCATGTATAAGAAAACTTCATGACTTCATTTTCCTGACGGCTGCATAATATTCCATTGTGTATATGTACCACGGTTTCTTTAGCCATTCATCCTTTTTTTTTTTTTTTGGTTTTGGGCCACACCTGGCGGTGCTCAGGGGTTACTCCTGGCTGTGTGCTCAGAAATAGCTCCTGGCAGGCACGGGGGACCACATGGGACACTGGGATTCAAACCAACCACCTTTGGCTCTGGATCGACTGCTTGCAAGGCAAACGCCATTGTGCTATCTCTCCGGGCCCTGCCATTCATCTTTTAAAGGGCATCTTGGTTGTTTCCAGATTCTGGCTATTGTAAATAGTGCTGCAATAACTATAGGTGTGCAGAAGGCATTTTTGTATTGTGTATTTGTGTTCCTAGGGAATATCCCTAGGAGTGGTATAGCTGAATCATATGGGAGCTCAATTTCCAGTTTTTTGAGGAATCTCCATATTATTTTTCATAAATGCCATAGACGGCATTCCCACCAGTAGTGAATGAAAGTTCCTTTTTTCCCCACATCCCCACCAGCACTGATTGTTCTTGTTCTTTGTGATGTGTGCCAGTCTCTGTGGCATGAGATGGTACCTCATTGTTTTGATTTGCATCTCCCTGATGATTAGTGATGTGGAGCAGCATATTTTCATGTGCCTTTTGGTCATATGTATTTCTTCTTTGAGAATTTTTTTTTGTTTTTTCGGGCCACACCCATTTGATGTTCAGGGGTCACTCCTGGCTAAGCGCTCAGAAATTGCCCCTGGCTTGGGGGGACCATATGGGACATCGGGGGATCGAACCACGGTCCTTCCTTGGCTATCGCTTGTAAGGCGATACCTTACCTCTAGCGCCACCTCGCCGGCCCCTTCTTTGAGAAATTGTTTGTTCATTTCTTCTTCCTATTTTTTGATAGGGTTATATTTCTTTTCTTGTTAAGTTCTATCAGTACCTTGTATATCTTACAAATTAGTCCCTTATCTGATGGGTATTGGTTATATAGTTTCTCCCATTCTGTGGATGGCTTTTGTATCCTAGTCATAGGAAATGAAAGTTTAAATGCAGCCCCGGATGATTGATTGGGGCAAGGTTGGAGGCCAGGTAGATCTTCCCACCTGAGGAAGAAAAATCTCCCACCTGAGAAGGAAATAAGAATCAAATCCTTACAACTAGAAATCCATACAAAGGACCCAAATAGACACTCAGCTGCTACTGAAGAGAGACCAGTGCCTGGAGAAGGGGAGATTCTCATTCAGGGACCCTCACTTCCTTACAGTTGGAACATGTTCTGGGGACCAGCTCCCAGAAACCAGGCTACTCTGGACTTACCACTGGGAGGTGGAAGAGGCATTGTTCCCTTCTGCATAGAGTCGGCCAGAGAGAAAACATGGTGTCAGTCAGAGCCTCCCCTGTGGCTGGGGACATACTCCATGCATTGTGCTCCAACTTGATCCTCTAGAAATGACAAGTCCAGAATTCCCACACTGTGGTCGCTCAGACAGTGGTGCTCCTGGACTCTGCTTTAGCCCATGGCCTCACTCTGGGCCAACTGGAGCACACTTGCCAATCACTGAATCTGAGACAGTACCAGGCTGCTGGATCTCCCTCTGACTTCACATGTTTCCTTTTTCTCATAATCAGAAACTCTGAGACACACATGTGCTTTATAAAGTAATCTGTCTTTTTATGAACTGCCAACATGAATGTCATGGCAGAAGCACAGCATTTTGTTGGCTCCCAAAGATTGGGTGTGGCAGTAACAATCCTGAAGTGCCTTGGATCACAGTGCTCAAATGTTATCCCAAGAAAAGAGGCCAGTGTGAGAAAGAAGGAGCAATTTTGGCAACACATCTGCCTCTGCTTAGAAAGGATAGATGGGGGCCCGGAGAGATAGCACAGCGGTGTTTGCCTTGCAAGCAGCCGATCCAGGACCAAAGGTGGTTGGTTGGAATCCCAGTGTCCCATATGGTCCCCCGTGCCTGCCAGGAGCTATTTCTGAGCAGACAGCCAGGAGTAACCCCTGAGCACCACCGGGTGTGACCCAAAAACCAAAAAAAAAAAAAAAAAAAAAAAAAGAAAGGATAGATGGGCCCAGGTGGGCTTTTCCCTGGGGCTCTGGGTCCTCCGTCCCACCCAGCTTTTTCTGAAGGAACCTTCTGCCAAAAAAAACTCACTGACACTTCTTTCTCCCCCAGCTGCCATTCTGGGTACGTAGGGGCCCGCTGTGAGCATGCTGACCTCCTGGCCGTGGTGGCAGCCAGCCAGAAGAAACAAGCCATCACTGCCTTGGTGGTAGTCTCCATCGTGGCCCTGGCAATCCTCATCATCACATGTGTGCTGATACAGTGAGTACCGCTCCCTCTTTAGCATGTCCCATCATTGAACACCTCAGCACAAGTTTGCCAGCATGTCTGATTAGCACCAGGAAAACCATACATGGAGAGACCCCAGCTGTGATCTATGCACTGCAGGTGCCAGTACAGAGCTGACAACAGTGTTTGCTCTTCTACCTTGAGCTATAAGAGGGAGGGTGCACTGGAGAGCATTAGCATTTGCCCACAGCCCCCATGGACAGTAGTAGCAGCAGACCACCTCTGCAATTGATGCTTCACCAATCCTTTAGCCCCCTAACAGGCCTTTATGCTCTCCTGGTAGCCTGGCTCCTTCATCTACATTTCTATTCATTTTTGTCCTCAAAAACTCAGAGACTATATTCATCTTCAGAGCACTCAACTAGCAGAGACCCTGTTCAGCTCTTTCTTAGACCTATTTGCTTGCCCATTATCTGTCTGCTATGCAGAGAAAGAGCTACCTTAGGGTTGTATCCCCAACTCTGGTCAGAGATATTCCCTACAGTCTCTAGAGACATCTGAGTCTCAGAGAAGGGCTCAGACCTGGCACTAGTGGGAAGGTTAAGATCTAAGCAGCGGGCCTGGAGAGATAGCACAGTGGCGTTTGCCTTGCAAGCAGCCGATCCAGGACCAAAGGTGGTTGGTTTGGATCCCGGTGTCCCATATGGTCCCCCGTGCCTCCCAGGAGCTATTCCTGAGCAGACATCCAGGAGTAACCCCTGAGCACCGCCAGGTGTGGCCCAAAAACAAAAACAAAAACAAACAAAAAAAAGATCTGAGTAGCATCTATCTGTCTTTCTTTTCTCCCCAAGCTGTGCCCATTCCACTTGCAGGTGTCTTGGGGAAGCTGTGTTTGTAGGGCATAACAAGCAGTCTTGGATCTGGCTAGGTTAAAGCCCTGCCATTCAGGAGAAACCTCCCTAGAAATAAGAGCATCCACATGGACCAATGTCCTTGACTTCTCTCATATGAGCTACTTGTATGTGCAACTGTTTTACATTTGCCAGGCTGTTTCTCTCCCAGAGCCTTGGAATCAAGACAGGACACCCTGTTCAGTTCAAGCAACTGAAAGGTTAATGTTACAGACTCTCTAGATCAAGCCTGGCCTCTTAGACATTTTTCTACGTGTGACCCCCTTTGCAACTGAGAAATTTTTATTCAACCAGGTATAAGGTATATGCAATAGGCATTTTTTGGGGGGGGCCACACCCGACGTTGCTCAGGGGCTACTCCTGGCTGTCTGCTCAGAAATTGCTCCTGGCTGGCATGGGGGACCATATGGGACACCGGGATTCGAACCAACCACCTTTGGTCCTGGACCGGGCTGCTTGCAAGGCAAACACCGCTGTGCTATCTCTCCGGGCCCGTAATAGGCATTTTTATCAGACTTTTATTTATTAAAATTATAAAGAAATTTATGTTTTCACAACCCCCCACATTCAGTTATGTGGGTTTAAGAACCTAAACTATGACAACCATGACAATAATAGTGAGAGAGAGAGGTAGAATGCCTGTCTCAGAGACAGGCAGGGGATAGGGATGGAGGAGGGAAAAAGGATACACTGGTGGCAAGAAAATTGCACTGGTGAAAGATGGTGTACATTCTATGACTGAAACCCAACTACTAACATTTCTGTAACCAAATATTAAACATTATTAAACTTATTAAACATTATTTTAAGATTATTAAATTAAAACACCATAGAGATATTACAGGGTTTTTCTTGCTTGCAACCAATCCTGGTTTGATCTATGACATTGCATATGGTCCACTGAGCACTGCTAGAAGTGTCCCCTGAGTGGCCCGCCAGATGTGGCCTGCCCACTGCCTCCTCATCATCATCAGAAGGGAGGGAGGGAGGACAAGACAAGATGCATCTAAACTTACATCTGTCACTTACAGGGACATGGCCAGTCCCAAGTCCCTTCTGCCCTCTCCCTCATTACCAGAGCCCAAGTTCAGAAACTCAGGCTGTTGGTTACCTGTGTCTGTGGCCAGATTGGGAGCAGTTTAGTCCACATGGGATGGATCCAAGTCTGGGATGCCCTGGGATGCTCTTAGCTAGGAAGGGAGGGGCAAACCTGCTAGCTCACTGGCTGCTCTCAGCAATCTCAGGAAGAACTCTGGATCTCTCCTGCATGTAATGAACCAATTACAGTCTGGAACCTGCACTGGGCCTCCTACTGAAGCCCACTCCTCTAGCTTCTCACTGTTAACCCAGCAGGTTGGGAAGGAACCTCTCAGGGTCCTCATCCAGTTGAATCTCTGCTATCCAGAGATTCAGGGACCCAAGTAACCTTCCTTGAGCAGAACTAAAAGAGGAACTGAAAGAAGGACCACAAGTAGCCACACAGTATGGAAGGAAAAACGCAGGGACAAGATTGCTTCCTTTCTCTGTTTTTAGGCTCCTGGGAGCAGAGTTCCTCCCAAGGCAGTTACAGCCTTGCCCAAGCTTCCTTCTTAGTCCTTTACAGTTTCCTGGTCCCTCTTCCGTGCCAACTCTACTAGTGGATCAGTCTTTGCCACAGCACTAAAAGGCAGAACATTCTCAAGCCTGATGCTTCTGGGCTCTTGTGCCACAAGGTCACTATGAAGCTGGATTTGCTGTAAATAAAGAATATTAATCCTCAGAGAAGGCTTCAGAGCCACCGAACAAGTCCGTGACTTGCTCTCATTCTTTCCATGAACCAATTTGTTCCCTGCTTTGCTGCTGCCAGTACCTGGTGGGTGACACCCTCCTAAATGCTCTGGGTACTGCCTGAGCTGGCTGCTTTGTCCCTGTTCCATCAGCACTTTTAAAACTTGTGCTACATTTATGGGCTATTTGCTGCTAAGCTGGAGGAATGGGGGGAGGACTGCTTGCTGGTTGTCCTAAGAGCCTGAAATAGCACGACACCACTGGAGCTGGTAGTTTGGGGTGACTAACAGATAGCATGAAGTTGGCCAGCATTTTTCCTAAAGACCAGTGTTCTATAGGGCCCTCACCATCCCAGCCCCATTGTGTCCCTCTGTTTACATTTCTCCCCACTCAGAGCCTCTACCCCAGAAAGGCTGGTTTAGAACCCTTACCAGCCCAGTGGGTCTCAAGAGTAGATGCTACCTGGGCTAGACTCTGCTGCTAGGCTTCAGCCCAGATCATGTTCTCTGTGTCCTTCAGCTGCTGCCAGGTCCGAAAGCACTGTGAGTGGTGTCGGGCCCTCATCTGCCGACACGAGAAACCCAGTGCCCTCCTGAAAGGAAGAAGTGCATGCTGCCACTCCGAAACAGGTAAGGGCTGCATATGAGATCTCACTCCCTTACAGGCTGCATGAGAAATGTGACCACCCTCTCCAGGCCAGCACAGCTGTTTGGGAAGCTGAAGCAGGAAGAAAGAGAAAAGAAAGAAGATAGTCAGAGAGCTAGGAATGTAGCTCATGCAGGTCTCACAAGCCTAGAGCTTGGGTTCCATCCCAGACACTGCAAATAAAAATGATGATGAGGGACCAGAGAGATGGTACAGTGAGTAAGACAGTCACCTTGCTTACAACAACCCCAGCTTGAGTCATTGGTACCATATATAGTTCCCTGAGTACACCCTGGGGTCTCTGTTGAACACAAAGCCAGAAAAAGCCCACTGAGAACTGCTGGATATGACCTCCTAAAAAATGATGAGATTAAAGAGCGGAGGAGTTGGAGGAGGAAGGCAGTCCCAGTAATGTGATTGAGTAGTTGAGCATCTGCCTTGCAGATGTGAATCTTTGAGTTCAATTCTCAGCCAAGTATAATTCCAGTGGCCCTGCTATTTTTGGTACCTGGTGCCACAGCAAAGTGTGCATTTTCAGGTCAGGGCTGGTGTGATAGTACAATGGGTAAGACTTGCCTAGCATGTGTGTGACCTGAGTTCAATCCCTGTTATCTCATATGGTACCCTGTCCCCTGTGCACTGCCAGGTGTAACTCCTGAGTTCAAAGCCAGGAGTAACCTATGAGTACTACAGTGTGTGTGACCCAAAACAAAAACTAAAGTGTGCAATCTCTGGCATATCAAGTGTGTATAAGCCCTACAACTAAAGTGTGCAGGCCCTTGGCAAGCACTGTACCTGAAAATTGTGCACACAACACAGCCAAGTATGTGGAAGGGAAGAAGAGAAGAAAAAATAAATAACTAAGGGCCCGGAGAGATAGCACAGCGGCGTTTGCCTTGCAAGCAGCCCATCCAGGACCAAAGGTGGTTGGTTCAAATCCCGGTGTCCCATATGGTCCCCCGTGCCTGCCAGGAGCTATTTCTCAGCAGACAGCCAGGAGTAACCCCTGAGCACCGCTGGGTGTGACCCAAAAACCAAAATAAATAAATAAATAAATAAATAAATAAATAAATAAATAAATAAATAAATAAATAAATAAATAAATAAATAAAAAGGAGGGTGATATTTATTCTACTCAATGACATTTAGCTTGTTCTATGGCATGTTTTATTCAGAAGGGACATCTTATTGCTGACTTAGTGGGACCCTTCAGCAGTTACTTAATCTCTCTGAGTCTTGGTTTTTTTTTCTTTGGGGGGGATGAGGGAGGGCCATACCCAGCAGTGCTCAGGGTTTACACTGGGCTCTGCACTCATAAGTTACTCCTTGCAGGCTCTAGGGACCATATGGGATGCCAGGAATCAAACTGGATCAGCAGCATGCAAGACAAATGCCCTACCCACTATGTTATCATTTCATCCCAAGTCTTGATTTTCTTATTGAAAAGATATTGTGCAAATTGAATGAGGACTGATGTCGAGTGACTCCTTGTCTCTCATGTCAGTCTGTGACACACAGCTGTTTATTCTTTTATTTGTTTGTGTGTGTTTGGGCCATACTCGACAGTGTTCGGGGGTTACTCCTGACTATGCACTCAAAAAATCACTCCTGGCAGGCTTGGGGGACCAAAAGGGATGCTGAGGATCGAACCCAGATCTGTCCCAGATCAGCAGCATGCAAGGCAAATGCCCCATCACTGTGTTATAGCTCTGGCCCTTATTTTAAATTTTTGGGCAGCACCTGGCAATGCTCAGGGATTATTCCTGACTCTGCACTCATTAATTACTCCTGAAAGGCTTAGGGGACCATATGGGATATTGGGGATTAAACCCCCATTAGCTGTGTGCAAGACAAACACACTACTTGCTGTGCTGTCACTTCAGCTTTACAGCTGTTCATTCTTTTTCCCTTAAAAAAAAAATACCTCCTGGGACTAGAGAGATAGCACAGTGGTAGGCATTTGCCTTGCACATGACCAACCCAGGACCTGGGTTCTATTCTCGGCATCCCATATGGTCCTCCGAGCCTTCCAGGGTCAACTTTTGAGTACAGAGCCAGGAGTAACCCCTGAGTGCTGCTGGGTGTGACCCAAAAGCCAAAAAAATTAAATTACCTCCTTAGGTCAAGGATATAGCTCAAATGTAGAGCACATGCCTGTCAGGTACAAGATTCAGTGTTCAGTCCCTGGCACTGGAAGTACCCCCATATACACATCGTTTCAGAAGCTGCTGTCTCTAAGACCAAACCAGCAGAACCTGGTCTAGGACCTGGCTGCCTCAGAGACCTAGTGACATGGGCATCTTCAAGTTTCTCACCATGACCAGGGTCTGACTCCAAAGCTTAACCTATTTTTCCTTCCTTGCAGTGGTCTGAAGACCCTGAGGAGGAGCTCAAGCAGGTGGATGCATCAGCCGGATAAAGAAAGGACTCCTCCAGGCCAGCACCATGAGGGACACTGGACCATGCCAGCTGACCTTTCCTACCCAACCTGTAATCACCTGAGCAGCCTTTTTCGTCTTTTATGGACCTTCCTTCAAAGCTCTGTCAAGAACTCTATCTGCTTGGTGTTATTTGGTGTCCTAGAAAAGAAATCAGTGGGCCACCATGTAAAGATTGGTCCAAAAGGAACTGGAAAATGGCGGACTTCCTGTTTGCCTAGCTCTAGTGTATGTGGTGCCCGGCCTGTGTGTCCAGATGGACGTCTTCAATGTCAGACTGCATTTCTCTCTCATGAGCCTGTGTCCCCACAACAGAATTCATCCTGCCCAGCACCAGGGATTTCCTATTGTTGGTACCAGTTTTTGCTTTTGTTTGTTCATATCCACTTTTTGAAGAGATGGAAAAGGGTCATATCAAGATGCTAAATGTGAAAGAAATCATTCCATCCTCTGTGCACCAAACCCTCCACCAGCCTGACGTCTTTCACAGCAGGGTGATGAGGACCTTCGCCAGGCACCATGGCCCAGGGAGATACTTGCTTATTTATTAGATGAATGAGGGGATTTCTTCTCAATCTCATACGCTGCCAGTGTAAAAAGCATAAAAGCCTTTCAGACTTCGGTATTAATGATGTACAGTTGCTGTCTGTAAAGTGATGGTGGTTAGGAATGCCTGGCCTCTTCGGGAGCTGAGGTTTGGGATGGACCACGAGTGGGCCCAGAGATGAAAGCAGAGGATGGGGCTGTTGTGGGGAGCAAAAAATGGGGTCCAGCAGTTGTGCCACTTACAACACAAAGCAGGAAGGAAAGCTGGTGTGGTGACTTTGAAGAAAAGCGGCCTTGTTGTCATCTCTGTTGGGAAGAGAGGAGGAGAATGTGTGTGCAGAGAAACCCAATACTTAGTCCATGGCTCCCTAGTAGAGCAAAGTTTGCTTCCTAGGGAGTCCCTGGAGAAGACATTCACGACCAAGCATTAGCCAAGAGCCATGGCTTTTAGGGCCACATCCAGGAAAAGGGGGTCGATCATTTATTTTTCATGTTGTTGCTAGGTTGATTTGTTGCTTTATTTTCGAAAGGAGAAATGTAATTTTCCTATTTATTTTAAAGCGTTAGAAGGAATATTCCAGTGACTTTTTTCATTTTTCCATTCAGGATGCTGGTTTTATGAACTGAAACTCTCATAGTCCACCTCCACCATGTAGGTCTTGCTTTCCTCTCAGAGAAGGAAAAATTGTTCTCTGAGCATCTGGGGCCATTCTGGTCCATGGGGCCTGCCTGGGAGAAGATCTGGTTCCCTCCAACCGAACAGCAGGACACTGGTCCCTAGGAATTTCCATGAACATTTGGAAACAGAGTAACAGTAAAATAACATGTCAACTCCTTATGTGAGGGAACTCTTTATTCACTAATATTTGCAAAGGACCAGGCTCTACATATTAACCCTTCAGTGCATCTCATTCCTCACATGGTGAAGGAGACCTTTCAAATATATCGAGTTGGCTTAAAATTTCTGTCAGATAATTTGGTCCTATCCTAGTCCTTCCCCTGCTCTCCCCATCTGTGTCTATGGATTTTCTCCTTGTTCATGTTCACTGATAATTCTTCAACCCTGGCAGCACTACGATAAGGACCAGGTCTGCTCCCCAGCTGGCTCCTAGCAGTGTCATTGGCCCAAATCCCAGACCTCAATTATATGAGAAATCAGGTTTCCACCTGCATTCCTGTGCAGCAGATAGATTTATTATAGAGGCTTAACAGTAACATCTTACTAGAGACCACACCAATCGTCCTTGAGTACCAAGGGGGTGTTCCTACCACCCCTGTTTGTACTCTTTTCTCCTCAAGCCTCTCCTGTAAGTTCAAGAGCCTGATTTAGACTTAATGGAGAGGGAGTTTCATCACTGTCTTTGAATTTGAGATCCCATTTTATTAATCATAGAATAATCTCTTCTCCATCTTCTAGAGACTTTGGGGCTCTGATTGTCATTAAATGTGCCGTGTCATGACTCTGGTGTCTCTCTGGCCCGCTGGAGAAATGCCCCTTTTTGAGGTTTAAAGGCATCTGTGACTGCAGCCTCCCTGGTTTCAATGACCCTTAGAAAAGCCAGTGTTCACTATAATCAGGTTGTCATTCCCAGGGCCTGGAGAAAAGCCATGCCCCTGTGGGTGGGGACATTACTGTCTCCAAGGTCTGTCTCAGGGGATATGAAAGTTCTCATTAATAAAAGGAGAGATGCTTTCAGATCTTTGAAGAAGTCTGGATGCTCCCCATGGTTCTGAGAGCAGAGACATTGTTGAAGGCACTAGTCAGAGACATTGTCTTATAGATGAAAATAGCATCCACACCCTACCCATCTTACACACCCCTCTGAGGAAGAGCATGGGGACCCACAAGACAAGGAGCATACCTCTTGCTCCAGTAGCAGAGGGAAGCAGAGTGGTGCCAGCATCTGTAGTCCTAAGAAAGAAGAGAAGGGATTGGCCAAACACCCATGCAGACAGAAGTACTGATCCTGAGTTTGGGAGAGTGCCCCCTGCAGGTGGAGAGGCCTCTGGCAATCTCACTGTGTCTGAGGCAGGTGAATTCTGAAAATTGTCCACGGCAATCTAGCAGGAATGAATCAACACACCCACCACCATCCCCATCCTCGCTCAGGAAACCCCAACCCCTCTAGTAGGGATGTAGGCTTTGATTTATTGAGCATATTCAATACAAGGAGTTTGAGGGGTGGCTTGGAGAGCTGATTTAAAAGAACAGGACAAAGGGAGACATCACAAAATAAGACAGATGCATATATTTGTTCTTAATGTTCTAATGTAAGGCCTGTCACTCCAGCGAGGGTTAATCTGACTTTCTGTTAAGATCAGTGGTAAATACAGTTACAGTACTGAAAAGCAAGCCCTCTTCCTAGTGTAATAACTGACTGAAATGTTCAACTTTTCATTACCTTTATTATAACAAACGTGATGCTTTTTTTTAGAACTTTGTTACTCTGACTTCTGTATATGTTGCACTGAAAAGGTTAATATTTAAATGTTTTAATTTATTTTGTGTGGTAAGTTAATTTTGATTTCTGTAATGCATTAATGTGATTAGCAGTTCTTTTCTTTAATATCTGAAGTTATACTTATTTAAAGACTAGTGAGCAATATAAAATGCAGTTGTGTTTTACAGTGATGTATCTTTGTTCAGTTGTACTGTACTTTGGAAGGATGAAGGAATGAATTCTTTTTTTTCCTAAACAAAGACTGGAGTTCCTTTTTTAAAAACCATTTCTTCCATGAAATGGTATATTGTCAAACAAATTATGATTTTTCTGAAAATATGAATTAGGGGAAATGGTGCTCTTTATCAAAATGTTATCTTCTATAGTCTTGGATCTCAGGGATCAAAAGGACATGACTTGTGTCTCTCAGGCTGTAGGTATGGTCTGTGGTACTGCAGGGTCCTCCAAGCATCAACCTGGATGGTAACCCTGGAGGCCTCCAAGCATCACCAGATGGCCCAAGCACCAGTGAACCCAAGAAGTATCTCATTTGCAGGCCTGAGCATTCAACTTTCCAGCTAGGTTTGCCCCCATAGTGTCTCTCCATGAGCCTCCTGGGCACAGCTTGGGATCACCCCCCTCAAAAATAAAATGGAAGAAAGTTTATAATGCATAATCCCTTCCCCTAAAGGTATTAAGGTTCAGCTAGGCAGATGAACTAACATACAACTCCAGAAAACAACTTCAGAATCTTTCTAAAGTAGACCCATATAAACCATGAAATTGTAAAACAGAAGGGAGATAGGTGTGGGTCATTGTGTGCACCTGACACCAGCAACAGGTTTCCCTGAGACTGTTACACTCCGAGAAGGTCCTATGCAGAAGGACAGATGTGTGAAACTGCCCTCCATCAACTCCTCCCAGGCCCCAAATTACTTAGCATGAGCCAGTTTTAAAAGAAGATAGAAATTCAAACAATTCCTTATCTTGGCATGCCCAGGGTTCAGGGTCCAAGGTCCGGCCTTCAGAAGAGCCTTTGTCCTCTCAGGAGAGACAGAGGCCCCTGCTGCCTATACTTGGTGTTTCCCTCCTGACTGCTTTGGGAATCCTTTGACCTCATTCCTATGATGTGTCTCCCCCATGTATAAGCCCTTCTGTCACCAGAATGCTTGCCTGCCAGAGCCAGTGTCCAATGATATTGTTGGTCATAGCCAGGTGTTTGGAGGTAGTTGGGGGTGGTTAAGCCCCTACCAGGAAAAAGCACCTTCGAAGGCTAAAGCCTTCCTTCATTTCACCAGAATTAGGAGTTGGATCCATGTTCTATTGGGCCTTATCTTTTGTAATTTGATGAGCCACTGATCAACCTCTAATTCCATTTTTTTCTAACTCCTGCCCAGCCCAGACTGAGGATGTTTGAGAATGATCCAGCCTTAGGAATAGCCATAGGACCTGGATCTAGCCAACTCTGTCCCACTAGGTGAATGCTGCTCACCCCCAGATGGACTGAATGGTGGACACTGGGAGCTGGATCTGGGCATCTTTTAAAAATCTGTTTCTGGGGCCAGAGAGTACAGTGGCTAGGGTGCTCGCCTTGCATATTCAATCTCTGGCACCCCATTGGGTCCCCCAAGTCTTTTAGGAATAAGCACTAAGTGCAGAGCCAGGAATAAACCCTGAGCATCCCCAAAAAATAAGAATAATAAAAGTTGTTTCAAGGAATTAAAATTCAATCCTTTAGAACATAACAAATCCCCAGGGGTGGGGGCACAAGAAAAGATGGATGGCCTGGAATTGAAGGTGCCCAGTGCCCACCTACGGCCTCATCTCTGGCCCAAGCCAAGGATCCCTTCAATGCCAACTGTTAACCTCTGGGGAGACATGGAGGCCTGGCCTTCTTTCTAGAAAGTTAATCTAAAGCAAAGAAGTGCAAATTTGTGCCAGAACAAAACCTGTAAAGAGTCCCACTTGAAGTTACACATAAGTGGGTAATGGCTAGCTTTCCAAGGAGCCAAATCTTGCCTTTGGTAATAAAAATACTATGTTTGAAAGGGAAACAGGGTGAGAAGGAGGGAAGGAGTCTCAGGGAAGATTCAAAATGGAAGAAATGCCCATTTGGTCATAAAGAGAGCCCAGTCCTGGGAATGTATGCCTATCACTGGAGGAGGCCTAGAATGGAGAGAGCCAGGTCAGGCAACATTACTGCCCCCTGAGGTGTCTGCCGTGCATATCCTGAGACATGGTACAGACCCAGAAATGCCCTCTAAAAGAACTGTGTTCTGAGAAGCCATAGCCCTTATAGCTGACCCCCCAGAAGAGTCAGCAGCCCCCATTACCTAGCAGACTTCTCTGAGTGAAGCATCCAGGGATTCTGGGTTGGAGCAAAGACTTGGGGTGGCCTTTGCCCTGCTGCTTGCTGGCTGTGTTCCCTAGTTCATGGCCTTTTAAGCAGCTTCACTCAGTGATCTAAAGAGATAAAGCTCACAAATATCCACTTGTGTGGCCTGATTCTCAGAATAAAGCAAACTGAATGCCATCCATGTTCTCCAATTCCATTCCCCAATGACCTTCCATTCGAGGTAAAAGAAAGAATGTGGAGACATTTGGTGGGTACTGTTGGAGTCATATTCATTACACCCTTAAGAGAGGTTCTGAGGTAGGGTGAAGGAAACTGCCCTCCCACCAATACAGTGAAGCACCATCTTGGCCTCAAGGAGAAAAGAGGTCAGCTGAGTCTCTTCTCCCTGTGAGAGGATCCCAACAGTGCCCTGGATTAGTGCCCTTTACCTACAAATATCTCGTTTACAAAGCACACCAACCCACCCCCTTTCATAACATTCTTCTAGAATAGTCTCTTTAAGGGTCTAGCAGGGATCTTCAAATACGGCCTGCGGGCCACATATTGTATTTATTCCCATTTTGTTTCTTCACTTCTAAATAAGATATATGCATGTGCATAGAAATTTGTTCATAATTTTTGATTTTACTATAATCTGGCCCTCCAACAGTCTGAAGGACAGTGAACTGGCCCCCTGTTTAAAAAGTTTGAGGACCCCTGGTCTAGAGAGATAGTACAGTGAATTGAGTACTTGCCTTGCATGTAGTTGACCCAAGTTTGATATTTAGCAACCTATATGGTCCCCTAAGCACTGACAAGAATAATTCCCCAACACAGAAGCAGAAGTAACCCCTAAGTATAGCTAGGTATGGTCCCAAAACCAAAAGTAATCCTCTAGAATAGACTCTGAACTGAATAGACAGAACTGGAGCTCTGTCTGACCTAAGCTCTAACTGTGCTCTTCAGCCTCCCCTAGCTTTGACTCTATGATGGGGTTCCATCCAGATCCCTTCCCTCCTGTCTACAGACATAAGAGTTTACTTATGAGTTTACTCCTCCTCAGGGGACACATTTTGCAGGGACCACAGTGGAAGGGCTTTCTAGAGAGGACCTTTGTGACACTCAGGATGTGACAGATATTTGCCCTCTGAATTTACTCTCCACCCTCCTTTACTTTATTTCCAGGAGGCTGACTACTGTTCTTGTGGCTTCAGAGCTGGTGGGCAGCCCTGGAGAAGAGAGAGGAGGTATTCACCCCTCCTCCCTCGCTGCTCCTCAAAATACTATTCCCCAGTAGCGACAAGCTCCAGTCCGCCCCAGCCTTCATTCACTGCACTGCTCTCCTCTGACCCTCAGTCCTTGGGATGGGGTGGGGACAGTAGCTTTCCTCAGGCCCTTTCAACAGTGTCACCAAGCTTCTCTCCTTGCTCTTTTACTTCCTGGTGTGCTGGATTGGAAGCTGAATATTCAAATGTCTCCTGGTGGGAAGCAGGTCATCTACACTAGCATCACTACCTGTGAAGTGTGTCTGAATCTGGATTCAGATGTAGTGGGCCTCTGGAGGAGGAAGTAAAATCAGGGAAAGGGGGAGGGCATAGGGTGCTTTGGGTTTAACCTAGGGTGGAGAAAACCAACAGGATAGCCATGACCCCCTTGTTTTTTTCCCACAAGAGTATCAGAATTCAGAAGTCTTTCTTCATTTTCCCCATTTTTAAATGTGACTCAAATGTTTGTGACCCCAGAAGGCTTTCTGAAGACTGCTGACCCTGACAGCCTCCCTTCTCGAGTGCTTTGCTTGTCCTGAACCTGGGCAGGCTCTCTCAGGCCCCTCTGTCTCCTCAATTCCCTTCTAGAAATGTCTTCTTATTGCTTCTTTGCCCAAACAAACGTGTGTACCTTCAAGGACATGCTCACGCCTCATTTTCTTTCAAACCTTTCTGAAGTCCTCAGGCAGAACCCTTCCAGTTCACCCAGAGCTTTTCTGCAGACTTCTGGGAAGACAGTGAAGCATTGTGCTGCCACAGTCTGTTGACAACTTCTCCACCGTTGTCCTGTATCTCCAAGTCTTAAACTCTTCAAGGTCAGAGACCTCAATCCCTGGGCATTTTTTTGTCCAAGTGTTTTTTTGCCTGAGGACTTGAAGTCAATGCAATAACAAAGTGTTAAACCACACCATCACTATTTTGGGCTTTCGTTGGGTTCCTGTGGGGCTGGGACTGGGATATTACTAAATTTAGATACTACTAAATTAGACACATGATTCATCAGAGGTTTTGACCTTCCCTGGAATCCTCACCTTCCCTAAAGAATTTTTGCTTTAACTGTCAGCACAATAATTGATACAGGTGTCTGTTGTGAAAATGCTTACTTTCCACAGGGCTAGTTGATACCTCCATTGCGCACAATACTATGTATGTGTGATGAGAACATTTTTAGAGCCAATCTCAGCAACTTGCCAGCAAGCCAAACATAATTTTGTTATTATTATATTGATATATAATATATTCATTAATGTAATGTATGTTTAGCATTATAGTCATCATGCTAAACCCTTGATTGCTAAGCAACCTTACTCATAATTGAGTTTATATTCTTTGACCAATATCTTTCCATTTCTCATCTCCCTACCCAGCTCATAGCTATTCTGTTTCTGTTCCCATCTCCCTACCCAGCTCACAACTATTCTGTTTCTCTGTCTTCCTGCCTTTTCAGTTCCCATCTCCCTACCTACGCCAGCTCACCAACTATTCTGTTTCTCTGTCTTCTGCCCTTTTCAGATTTCACCCTATAAATGAGATTTGCACAATCAGGAAATAGTTCATGTCCCAACGCAGAGTAATAGCAGAGTGATTAGGGTGTTTGCCCTTGCACACAATCTACCTGAGTTAGATCCCCCATATGGTCACTTAGCCTGCCAGGAGTAATTTCTGAGACAGAGCCAGGAATAACCCCTATGAGCAACAATGGGTGTGACTCAAAAAAATAAAAACAAAAAATATATAGTTCATATTAGCAAGGGATTGTCTTAAGTTGCAAAATTTCCTTCATTCTAGTAGCTGAATAAACATTGCATGTCTGTGTAAGTGTGTATGTATATGCATATATGTCTACAGATCTCTCTGTATCTTTTTCCATTCATCCATTAATATGGGTTATTTCCATATCTTGGCTATTGTTAATAATGCTCCCCTCTGGATTAGTAAATAGTAAGTGGTACATAATTAGTAATAACAGTAAGTGGGTACACTATTTCTATAACTCTCTTTATCTGCCCCTATTCCATACACCAGTAACCTCCTCCAGTACCTCTAGGTCCTAAAGTCTATTATCTGCTTCTATCTGGAGATAAAATGTTTTTATGAGAAGTTGAGTAAAGAAAGATAGGAGGGGGCCAGGAGAGATAGCACAGCGGTGTTTGCCTTGCAAGCAGCCGACCCAGGACCTAAGTTGGTTCGAATCCCGGAGTCCCATATGGTTCCCCGTGCCTGCCAGGAGCTATTTCTGAGCAGACAGCCAGGAGTAACCCCTGAGCACCACCGGGTGTGGCCCAAAGAACAAAAAAAAAAAAAAAAAAGATAGGAGTTTTCTAAGTCTTTAGTCTATATAATTCCCTTCTTGAGGCTGGTTCTCATAAATTCTAACATGTTCTCTCTTATGAGGCCTCAGATGAAAATAAACAATGGTTTGACTTATACCTCTATTCTAAATGAAATAAGACTTTCTGTATTAGGTAATATTGATTTACAATACTGCAGGTGTGTTAAGAGTACTGATTCACACCTCTTCTAATGTGCAGTACCACACCTCACTTACCACCAAGGTACCAACATTTTTCCACCACAGCCTCCTGGATCCCCTCCAGAGTTTTATCTCACTCACCTTTCCCCTCTGGCAACCTCAGTTGTGAGGTCAGAATCTAAGGATTTGTTTGGAATTTGGCTTTGTCTAGTGCCTTGCTTTATTTCTTTACAGCCCACATTTGAGTGACATTTGTGTGACATCATCCAGTTTTTGTCTTTCTCCTTTTTTTTTTTTTTTTTTTTGGTTTTTGGGCCACACCCGTTTGATGCTCAGGGGTTACTCCTGGCTCTGCGCTCAGAAATCGCTCCTGGCTTTGGGGAACCATATGGGATGCCGGGGGATCAAACCGCGGTACTTCCTTGGCTAGCGCTTGCAAGGCAGACACCTTACCTCTAGCGCCACCTTCCCGGCCTCTGTCTTTCTCCTTCTAACAGATTTCACTCAATTACACTCCTCCAGTTCCATCCACATTATCACAAATAGCAAGATTTCATCTTTTCTTATAATTTAGTCCATTGCAGTATCTATGCCATGTCTTCTTTATTCTCTCATCTGTCACTGAGCACTTGAGTTGATTCATGTCTTGCTTGATGTAAATGGGAGCTTCAATATACTAGAATGCATATTGTTCGTCCAAGTAGGGTTTTGACTTTTACTATGGTTTATAACTAGAAATAGGATAATTTGATATGAAATTTGATATTATCTACCACCATGTATATTCTATTTAAATAGATAGTGCCAGGATAGTTTTTCAAATAAATTGTAGTAATTTATTCTTCTATCAGAGAATGTGATGGGTGAAATAGAGAGATGATGTTTTAATTTAAATTTTTCTGATAGTTAATGAGCTCAAACATCTGTTTTGATAACTGGGTATCCTTTTCTCTGGATTACTTCTCATAATTTTTGTTTGTTTTTGAGCCACACCTGGTGGTACTTAGGTTTATTCCTGGCTCTGAGCTCAGGAATCACTCCTTGAGGTATCAGAGCCATATGGGATGCTGGGGATCGAACCTGAGTCAGTCTTTAAAACTAAGGAAACTTTATGTAATTTTATGTCATTTGTATTATAAACCCTTCTAAATGATTTGTTATATTTGGCTTTATTTATAGTGCCCTTTACCATGTTACATACATATGTTATATTAATTATATCTGTTATTCTTATTTAATTCTAGGTTTTCTATCTTGCTTTATAGGTTCCTTTTCTCTCTCAGTAAATTAGAAACTGGTCCCAGCTCCAAAAACTACTCATTCCATATTTGAATAAATGTGACTAGATGTCTAAAATATATATATATATATATATAGTATAAAGAAAGTGCTAAAGTTCAAACTTAACTATAAATAAACCTATGAATAAATTTTAACTTATAAATAGAAGTTTATTTATTATTATTTTACCTTGAAGTACATTGGAAGAAAAAAGTTTCACAGCCAATGGAGAATATGTTGAACGAAAGGAGAAAGAGCAGCTAAGAACATGATAAGATGGACTGATAATTAGTAGCTCAGTGATAAGGCTCTTGCCTTGCATGTGTGGGGCCCTGGGTTTGATTCCCAGTGTTGCTGGAATCAAGAAACAAAAGACAACAAAACCACATGATAGGTCAGAGATAGTAGAATGCTTGTCGTGCAGGGGACTGATCCAGGTTTGATCCCTCATCCCATATGATGCTCTGGGCCCCACCAGCTGTAATCCCCGAGTGCAGAGTCAAGAGAAAACCCTAAGCAATGCTGGTGTGTCCCCAAAATAAATAATAGCAAAAAAAAAAAAAAAAACACATGCTGACAATAAAATGAGAGAAGCCTTATATTTGTGTCAATATTTTCCAAAAAGCATTTGATAAAATATTTTCTTCATGTTCTATATAAATATAAAACTTACTAGTAGGAATAGAGGCAACTTAACTTGATTCCCTTTCGTGTCATTCTTTTTTTTTAATATATTTATTTAAGCACCATGATCACAAACATATTTATAGTTGGGTTTTAGTTTTTAAAAAAAAAAAAACACACCCTTCACCAGTGCAACCTTCCCACTACCAATGCTCCCCAACTCCTCCTCCCCCACCTCTTGCCTGTATTCGAGACAGGCTTTCTATTTCACTCATGACTATTGTCATGATAGTTGCTAGTGTAGTTACTTCTCTAACTGAACTCACCACTCTCATGTCATTCTTAACAGTCAGACACTAAGTTTCAAAAAAAATAAATCTTTACATTATCATGGTTACTTGTCATTATTTGGAAGAATCTATCCAGAAAATAGCCATAAAACAGAAATTTAAAATATAAATATAACCCCAAAATGCTCAGTAGGCTGATGCTCTGGCTTTACAATACAGGAGGCTCAGATTTGATTTCCAGCACTGTATGGTCTTCCTAAGACCATTGGGTATGTCTCACAAAGACAAAAGAAAAAAAAATGAAGCAAAAAGAGGAAATATTACTACTTTATTGGTATGTTCGTACAATCCTCAAAAAACAACAGAAATTCTACTTGATTAATTTAAAGACATCACTCAATACATTAATATAACTTTCAGGGCCAGAGAGATAGTACAGCGGGTAGGGGTTCTTGCCATGCAAGAAGTCAACATGGGTTCAGTTCCAGAGTCAGCCCTGAACAACTCCAGCTATAGCCCCAAACAAACAAACACAAAGCCCACAACTTTTCAAAAGTGGTAACTTTCCAATTTTCAGTTTGTGACCTCTTCTCCACCCCTTTTAGCCAACCTGGAGATTTTTGTAACAAAGCTTTTTAGTTTGTGTATTATGTCTTATGGTTTCTATTTACCCCTTCAGTGCTCTTATCACAATCTGTGTGTCCACTACTGTTGGTTACTGTTGGCCTCTCCACAGAATTTTAAGATTATGAATGCAGGATGTACTAGTTGTTTCACCCCACTAAGTCCTAGTACCTAGTACGTGTGACCTTACGAGAAATAAGCAGAATGAGTGTAAAGGAAACTTTTTTTCCTCATAAAGTATTGTTTACCAAATAGTTGTTTCCAATTGACTAGAAAATTGGAAAAAACTCTCAAATGTTCAGGGCTGGAGAGATGATACAATAATCTAGGTGCCTGTTCTTTATGCAGGACGCCTGGGTTCAATCCTCAGCCTTGTAGAACCCACCAAGCATTGCGAGCAATGATCCCCAAACACAGCTGAGAGTAATACCTGAGTACTTCCTGGTCCAAAACTGTATGACTAAACAAATTGTGTTTTATCACTCGGTCATAGTGCAAATATTTAAAATAGTACATTTTAAGGCTTATAAGACTTTCGGATGTGTTTATGATTTAATATAAGGAAATGGCTAAGGTACAAAATTAGATGCACACTATAATTAAGTATGAAATAGTACATTCTGAAATTGTAAAGTAAAACAGAAACCAATAGTGGCTGAACTGTCTAGATAAGTTATAAATCATTTTTCTATCACATTGTGTAGTGTATTAAAATTTATAATGGCAACAGAGACTGAGCAGAACCTTTGGAACCATAATTTCCTAGACTTCGGCTTAAGAAACGAGCAAAAACATGGAACACATGATACAAAAAACTGAACACACCAACAATGTTGGAACAGTTCCTCTAGAACCTTAAAGACTCTGTCGTAGGCCTTGTCCTAGGACCTGCGCAAATACCAAGATTGCTTGCTACAGTGGCCTTATTTTCCCATCCACAACCAAGAGATAGGTTTCTGACACCACAAAGAAAAAAAACACCTGGGATATGGCAATGAGAAGGTATGGAGCCAGTGATTGTTCCCATGACAATATGCTTCAAGAGTGGAGGAACCCTGAATCTCTTAGGCCACGAGAATTTCCATCCTTCCCCAATACTTACTGTGCCTATACAAAAAAAAAAATGGTGGGGTAACACCAAGCCCTGTCACTGCACCACTTTTTCTGGTTTTGTTTTGCTTTATATTTTTTGTTTGTTTTTTGATATTATCTCACTTCTCTTTTTTCTTTCTTTTTCACTTTTGTGGATATTATTCGGTGATTTTTTTTCTTTCTATTTTAGTAGTTGATACCAAGTTTTTTCTTCTCTTTTCCTTAACCTTTTTTATCTCCAACAGAATAGCATAACTTGAATCATTCAGCCTCATAAATTGAGGGGGGGAAATAATGATACCAGGACCAGTCCATGTAGTGTAAATAAAAAATGACCAGACTGGAACACCAAAAAGAATAGATACCCAACCTATAACAAGCTGTAAGGTGGAGACCAGTTACACTAGGATTCTGGGGGGGGGGGGGGGGGTAAAGGAGGGATATGTGGTAGACAAGCTGGGAACAGGAGTGGAGGGAGGACAACATTGGTGGTGGGAAAGCCCTTCCTTCATTGTCACTATGTACTGTAAATAATTCTGTGTAATGAACTTCAGTCACAATAAAAAAAATAATTTATAATGAAAAACTAAACAATTAAAAATATAACTGATGATGAGGATATAGCTGAGGTGTGAGAGCACTGCCTGGCATCTTGTGTGGTCTGAGTTCTCTTCTCTAAACACTGACCAGTGTGGCCATGTTAGCCCCCCAGAACCAAGCACTGCTGGGAGTAACTCCAAGCAGCCAGCACCACTAGGGGTGGGCTCTATAAAAATTGTTCTAAAATAGCTATATATAAAACTGTCTATATAGTTATAGTTATTATATATCTGATATATAGATGTATATATTACTGATACTGAATGTGCTTCAAAGTACGTTTGCTATTTCTCTATAGTTAATTCTTCTGAATATACTTGTTTAGAAAATACATAACTTGACTTTTGATAACGTGGTCTGCCACTCTGAACTTTGAGTAGCTGCCTTGCACCCATCTGGCCCTCAGTTTATTCATTAAGATGAGGGTATTCATTGTACTTGGTTCAGGGAGCTTTTGTCCTTTTTGACACCCACTTTTGTCCGTGTGTCTTTGAGTTAATGCTGGTACAGAGCAAGTGCCTAATAAATAGCTGTTGTAATCATGTTCACTAACAACACCATCTCCCTGACTGGCATTAAATTTGGTTTTTCCCTTATGAGTCAAGTCACACACACATACATAGAGCCAGATCACAGCAGACATAGGTGTGTGATAAAGAATCCCAAAGGCCCCTCACCACCACAACACCACATCAGGCAACTGTGACAGAAACCCCGTGGGCCAAGAGGACTGGGCCAGTTGGATTTTCCAGCAGCCCAGAAACTGTATACAGCACTATGCCCAGCCACTCCACTGTCATTGCACAAGGATGGGGAACACGCCCTCAGGAGTATGCACGTAGTCACAAAGCAGGTCTAGTGTGTCTTCCAGGGCCCCTCACCTTAAAGCAGATGGCAATATGAGGTGACAGACAAGATGAGCCTCAGGAGGCCTCACAACAACTCCTTCCTGAAGGACTCGATGAGTCCTCTTCACTGCCAACCCTCCTAGTTGATTTCTGGGGACAGCCTGAGGGCCTCGAAGCCACAAGGACTAGATATTTCTCTTTTTTTTTTTTCTACTTTTTTTTTTGTAAGAATTTATTCAAGAGACAAAATTGATTGACATATTGAGGTAAACTGACATATCATAATATAGTAACATAACGTAGCATAACATATAATTAATATAATATAATAATACATGTAAGTCAAGGAACATCTCTAAATAAAACACAACTTTTTTATCATAATGACTTACATATCTTTCACAGTAGTATTTTAGGTACATATTAACATTGAATCAGGGGAATATCCATCACCCCCAGTGTTGGCCTTCATCCCTGTTCCTAAGCATATATCCCTTTCTCCCTCCTTTATCCCCCAGAATGCTAGTTTAACTAAAAGCATATATGTTAACACTAATGTAAACCATTTTTTTTTTGCAGTTCCAGATATTTTTACTAGTGGTTTCTTAAAGGTTTAGAGTCAAAGGAGCACTGTATAAACAATGTTAGAGTGGCAATCATCGTTTGCATGGGCCCACCAAAGTATGAGGGTCATGGAAAGGAAAAACTTTTGGCCTAAGTACAAGGAGACTTTACCTCTGAAGTTTCCTGACATAAGACCATTTCTAGGCTCCAGGCAAACTAGTTTGTCCAATTCTGGTCGTTGTCTGTAGTGCCCATACAGTTATATTTTTCACAGTCTCTGTAGTTGGTATCCTTTTTCTGTATTGAAGGTCCTGGAATCTGTATATCCTACATTGAAGTCAGGATGGTGTGGAGCAGTGTCTAATTTCAACTCAGAATTAAAGGGCAACGCAGAAAGCCCTGTCCAGTACGCAGGTCATTGTTGTTGATTAAATCTTCTCAATGTTAAGGGAAGACTCTTTTGAGTAAATCAATGTCAGAACAGCAGTAGGGTCTTCCCTGGTAGAGAATTACTTCCAGGAGATGTCATAGACAACTTTGGATGTTTCGTAGATGGCTTCCCTGGTTCAGGGGTGACTGGAAAATGCCCAAACCTCTGAGGCCTGTGCCAGGTCATCATGTCAATGTTCAGGGTGTAAGGTTTCATTGCACCACTAGATTTGTGTGTTCCTATCTCTATTAGATAAGAACTTATTTGTATGTATAGTATTTTCCATTTTAATGTGCCAATGCAAACAAGGAATAATGCCACCTGGCATTATCAGCGCATAAGGGGGCCGCAGGAACAAGTCCAACAATCCCCGTGACCTGATTCAAACATAAGCATTAAACTGAGGGACTCTTTCACCAACATTCCTTATTGAACAGTTCACAAAGAGAAAAAAAGATAAAAAGTGGGGAAAATAAACAATCTAACTTAAGACAGTGGACACAATTGTCATCGTTTAAGAAAATTTGTGTGTTCCCATCTCTATAAGAACGTGTTTGTATATAATTTCCCATTTTAATGTGCCTATGCAAAGGAAGAACAGTATCACATGGCAAGATTGGTGCCTATGGGGATGCTAGAACAAGTCCAACAATCCAATTGACTTGGTTCTTATATAAACATTAAATGGAGGGACACTTCTACAAACTTCTTTACTTAACAAATAACAAAGGGAAGGAAAGATGGAGAGGGACTCTTTCACCAAAATACCTATTGAACAGTTCACAAAGAGGAGAAAAGATAAAAAGTGGGGAAAATAAACACTTTAGCTTAAGATAGTGGACTCAATTGTCACCGTTTATAGGAACTAATAAGAAATCTAGTATGGTAGCAACCACAGTTACACAATAAAAGAAGGAAGAGGCCAAGAGGCCATTGAGAGTAAACAAGTAGATAAAGAGTACTGGCCTCTTCCCAGCCTGAGAGTCCATCCTCTCATTTTTATTTTGAAAATATATGGTACCCCCCCACCCGAAATGGTCTCTTCCCAAACTAAAAGTCTATCTTCCCATTTTATTTTAAATATATACGGTACCCCCGCGCGGTTTTTGAAATAGAGACCAATGAGAAAAAAGAAATACCAGTGAATGTCACGACGTAATGTCCCGACATACACCAGTGCTGCATCGGCCAGCCATCCACCCCATGTGTCCCCCACTTAGTGTCGGAAGAGAAAGGGGGAAAGCCTGAGGGCCATGATAGAGTCCACCTGGGCCGGCAACCAGGGAAGACCTTGAATAGGGGAGGAAATAGGGGAACGGCTAGAGGCCTGCCAAGCCTCCCAGCACCCCCCAAGCTAGGGAAAATGTCTGTGGTCTGGGGTGTCCCCTAACCCCATACCTGGGAAGAGCCGGCCTCCAGGATCAAAGCTCCGGAAGCCAGCTATCAGCCCGGCCCCTCCCTCTGCTCCTCCTCCCTAGAGTTGGGGGGGAAGCCTGGAGACCCCTAATAGAGTCCACCTGGAACCCACAGCAGGCCACCCAAGGTGGCACTCAGGCTGGGCCTAGAGTCCAGGGGGAAATAAGGACTGGATATTTCTTGATCTCCCAAATCAGCCTCTAGGTCCTTGTGTAGATTGTCTGGCAGTTTTCTTCCACACCTAGATCAGCTACCTGAAAGTACCATTAGCAAGAGGCAAGGCTAGAAACTCTCTGAACTCCCAGCAGTAGGCACCATTTGGTATAATAACTAGTAGGACTCCATACTTGCTTCATTCTGCTTTCCCCCAAGGATGTCTTGCTCCAGGCAGGGCAGGTTTGCATCATCTTTTTTTGTGTGTGTGTGTGTGTGTGTGTGTGTATTTCAGGTTGTTATGTTTTGTTTTATTTATTTGGAGGACACACCTAGTGCTTCTCAGAGTTTACTCTTCACTCTGTGCTCAGGGATCATTCCTGGCATCAGGGATGGGGTACCAGGGATAAAATTCAATTTGGTTGAGTGCAAGGCAATTGCACTCTACCCACTATCTCTCTGGCCCCTGATCTGCCATCCACTTGAAGGTCTGTGATCAAGGCTTAGCCTTATGCTCTCCCTAGACTTGGTGCTCTCACCATGTTGCCTTTTAGAATTGCTAGACATCCCAGCCTGAGAAAAGAGTGCAGACACCCTATCATGCTGTATGACAGCTGCTGTTTCAACCTGCCAGTCAAGAAGTCAACAGAGAACCAGCCAGGATTCAGGAGCGAACTGCCTTCACTCAGAACTAGAAGGTGGCATGACATGAGACACACTAGCACATTTCAGAGAAAGTCCAGAATCTTTTATCAGAGGGAGAAATGCTCTCTCTGACATCAGGAAAGAGAGAAGGGAGATTGTGTGGTAAGATGGGAAGGAAAATGATTAAAATTAGCACTTTATATCGCAAGGGTAAAAGTTATTCTTTTCTTCCTATGTTTTACTGGAACTTCCTATACTGTTGTTGTCTTGTGGTGATGGTGGCAGTGGTGGTGATCACGCTTCACTGGACTGGCAGAGGAAGGCAGACCATTCTGTATTGAGACTTGAACGCAGGACTTGCCCATGGAAAGTATGTGCTTCTCCAATTGAGGTACTTCTTGCTTTTTTAGGGGGTTGGGGGCACAGAGAGACCATACCCAGGGGATGTTCAGGGCCTATTTCTGGCTCTGTGCTAAGGAACCATTCCTGGCTGTGTTCAAGAGACCACCTGAGGTGCCAGGTATTAGGCCTGGGTCCACTGCATGCAAGGCAAGCCCCCTACCCTTAGTACTTTATCGCACCCATATCTTGCACTTAAATCTCATTTATCATTTGTTACCTAAACCAGAATTGAGCTTCCAGCACCCATGCTCTGTTACCATGTAGCAGACTCCCAATGCCTTGGTCCCCATGTTCAGGGTTCAAAATACATCCTCTTTCCCACCCCCCAAAATTGCAATTATGTTGCAGGCTTCTCATGAGAAATCAGAAAAGCTGATCTCCTACTCTAGAAACCCACTTCTGCACCATGCCATCTGTGTCTATGGCCTTCCCTTTAGATGGCCACTTGCCATTCAGTAATTCAGTACCTTCAGCCCATTCCCGACACAGCCAGGGAGTTCTTAAATATAGATATATAGATGGGAAATAACGGGGCCTTCTTTTTTCTTTTCTTTCTTTCTTTCTTTCTTTCTTTCTTTCTTTCTTTCTTTCTTTCTTTCTTTCTTTCTTTCTTTCTTTCCTTTCTTTCTTTCTTTCTTTCTTTCTTTCTTTCTCTCTCTCTCTTTCTTTCTTTCTTTCCTTTCTTTCTTTCTTTCCTTTCTTTCTTTCTTTCTTTCTTTCTCTCTTTCTTTTTTGGTTTTTGGGCCACACCAGGTGAAGCTCAGGGGTTACTCCTGACATGCACTCAGAAATTGCTCTTGGCTTGGGGGATCATATTGGACACCGGGGTGATGGAACCGCGTGATTCATCCTAGGTTAGTGCATGCAAGGCAGACCCTCTACTGTTTGCACCACTGTTTCTTTTTTCCTTTTCTTTTTGGTTCATTAATCTTTTTTTTTTTTTTTTGGTATTCTAGTCTTCAATACTATTGAAATCATCATTCTACAGCTGCTGAGGTTTCTCCAAATGGCAGCTTCAATAGTAAATTGAAACCTGTTTTCTCTTTCTCTTTTCTTTTCTTTTTTCAGTCCTGTAAGAAATTGTTAAAGATAAACAAAGAGATTTATTGCTTTTAATAAATTTCATAAAAATTAGAGAATAGTATACTTCCTGGATTAGACCAGTCCTGCATGTTTAGTAAGCCAGGAAATAGACAGCCCACCTGCTTTGGGCTGAATCTTGCCTACAGAATAGTTGAGGCTGCAAATACCCAAAAAGCCATCTAAATGTGGCTTTCATCAGAGATTTGTTAGGGGGTCTTAGTAAGGATCATTTGCAGAGCTGGCTTACTGATGCCCCCAATGACCTGAATACTTTCCTCCTTCAGCTCTGCCAACCTCAGCACATTCGTTCTGTCCTCTCATCAGAGTAGCAAGCCAGCTGCAGCTATCCAGACCCACAGGCATTGTCTAAGAAGGAGAGCAGCCTTTCTTCCCCATAGTGCTTGGGTCAGTGATAGGTCCTTTAAAACAGTAACTTATAAGGGAAATAGTGCATAAGGATCATGGTATCAATTTAAAGTCATTTCACTGCTTCTGAGAGAGGATTCTTTTTTCTCTCCAACATAACAAAATGACATCAAAGTTTACAACATTAAGGACATTCTGTACATCTTCCTCTTTTGATTTCTGTTTTGTTTTATGTCCATACCCAGTGCTGCTCAGATGCTTACTACTTCTAGCATTGTACTCAGGGAGGCACTCCTGTCAATTCTTGGAAAACCATATGGAGTGCCAGGAATCGAACCTATATGAAGACAAGCGCCTTGCCTGCTGTACTTTCTCCAGCCTCTCTTTTTATATTTTCAAAATTTTATTCCATTTCATTTTAAGCACAATGGTTTACAAGACTGTTGATGGCAGAATTTCTTGCATTAATTATTCTTGTGCCACACCCTCCACCAGAGTGTCTTCTGCACACTTTATAAAAAAAATAATCCTTATCAGAGTTTCCCCCCACCCTCCCAGGTAACTTCTCCACAGGTCGTCCTGGCTGGAGCAATTCAGAGTAGGATTGGCAGGGTCTCTCTGAACCACTCAGGACTGTGCCTCTGCACCCAATGTCAACACCTCCTGAGCACACAAGGAGTGAATAAATGTACCCCTCCAGCAATAATGGGGATCATCATCTGGTGGGTGCCTTAAGGCACTTCCACGTGACCTACATGCACTTACAGGCCCAACTCACCTGTATCTGCTCCTGAAGCCGCACTCCAGGAAGTCCCCCCAGTGCCTCTGAATGTCTTCTTTGTAATTAATTACTCACAGTCTTGTGGTACTTCTTGAATGATTTTGACATGAAGACAAAGTCGGTTCTCCCAGGAGGCAGGTGGATAAATGGATGAGTGAATGGTGATATGATTAAATAGACCGAAGAGTGGTTTGGCTCCAGGAAGTCAGCAAGTCAATGCATTTATTCATGAGAAGAAAAGAGAACTTAGACCTAGGCAGGGATAATAAAGATGAAAAGGTAGGTCCAATTTTAGAAATCTGGGTAATAATCTATTTTGGGAGAGGTTGGGAGGAGCTGAAATCTTTTATTTTTCTAAATTGGACTTTTTATAGGAAAGATAAATTAGGAAGCTTAACAGTATTTTCCATTTAATGCTTTGCCCACTAATGTCTTAGTACACAAAGATACTTTCTGGGGGGTAGGTAAAAGACCCAAGTAAAGGGCCAGAGAGATATTACAGCAGATAAGAGCACTTACCCTACATGCAGCTGACCTCAGTTCCATTGTAGTTCAGGAAATACATATGGGCCCCCAAGCACTGCCAACACTGATACTTGAGCACAAAGCCAGAAGTAAGCTCTGAGTACAACGAGTTATGGCCCCCAACCAAAATAAAACCAAAAAAGAGTGCAATCATGGGACAAAGACAGAGAATAGGCCAGTGGAGTTGACATTTGGGTTCCATTTGCTAATAGTTACCTCTGAATGCAAGAAACTTCCTGAACATACAACACTTGCTCAGGTACCATGGAAAGAGGGAACCTCTCAGCTGCTGGGCCAGGCTACTGGCATATGAACTCTGGCACCAGAATCAAGGTAGAGGCAGAGCACACAGCTCTATGAATGTGTCCCACCAAGCTCTAAGGTACATGCAGCCAGGGAGGAAGGCTGAACAGATCCAAGCCCACAGAAAAAAGTGAGATGCAAAACTTCTCATTGAACAACATCAAATTGACGTGCTCTCTACTATCTCTAAACACACACGCACAAACACACACACACACACACACACACACACACACACACACACACACTTGGAAAATCCTGTTCTACATCTGAAATGTAGGAGGAACTGCACTAAAATTATTTTCAACTGGATAGAATTGTCTCTCAGAATGGAAATACAAACTAGAACTGACACTTATCATGAAAGATGGGTCTTATTAGAACAGAGCACACCTATGGGAATTCAAGTCAGTCCACGTTCCTGGCAGAAAAAGTACACATCAGCCACCCTTCCTGGAGGACTCACCATTCAGAAATGAAAGGCTGTCCTCTTTCCCCTGCCCCTTCAGTCGTCTCTGATTTAAGCAATCTTTTGCCATTTTGCTTTTAATTTGGGGCCGTATTGTTTTCTTTTCACTTTGGGGTCATACCTGGTAGTACTCAGAGTTTACGTTAGTTCAGGAATCATTCCTGGGGTGGTTGGAGGACCATATATGACGTTGGGGACAAAAATTGGGGCTGCCACATTGCAGCCTATATCTATCCCTATGGTTTTCTAGATTGTTCAGTAAGTTATCAATAGCCTAGGCCTTTCCTAAAGCAGAAAAAAAAAAATAGGTCTGCATCATCCTGCCCTTCTAAATTTATTTTCCCTAAAATACACAAAGTATGCACGCATATAACCACAGGGAAACAGCTAATAGTATATACCCAACTTTACTAACAAAGACAGCAACTAAAATAGCAATATAGACCTGGCGGGCAAGCAGTGATCAGTGCTGTCAGTGATCCCAGCAACAAGTGATGTCTGGCAACACTGCAGTGAACTCCTTGGTGAGCATCCAAATTGAAATGATGGGTGTGTGCCCTGGCTAGGAAGTACAATCACTGAAGATGGGGACAGAACTATAGTACAGCAGGTAGGCACTTGCTTTGCATACAGCAAACCTGGTTTGATTCCCAGTACTGCCAAAAAAAAAAAAAAAAGTCTAATCACTGATGAGCACATATGCAACAACCTGAGTATGTACAGTGGTCTGGACTGTGGCCAAGTGTGTAAGCACCACAAGGAAATTAAAATCAGTACAACAATGAGATGTCATCTCATACCAGTGAGAATGGTATAAATCCAGAAAATCTGGGGAAAAATAGTGCCAGAGGTGTGGCAAATGAAACCTAATCTCATTCACTCTTTGTGAGAACATTGTCCAGTTCAGCCTCTCTGGAAAACAGCGTAAAAACTTCCCCAAATTATAAGGCTAGAGCATCTATAAAACCCAATAATTTCACCTTTTGGTGGAACAAAAACATTTATTCACAAAGATATCTTCAACCCATGTTCATTTCATACTGGGTACAATAGCCAGGATATGGAAATAATATGAACATTTCATGACAGATTAAAGGATAAAGAAGCTATGACATATTTACACAGTGGAATACTATGCAAATATAAGAAGAGATAAAATTTTGCAGTTCACTGTAACTTGGATGGAACTAGAAGTCATTGTGTTAAGCAAAATAAGTCAGAAGGAGGGCAAACACTAGATAAACTAATTAATCTAAAATATAAAGAAACAAAACAAGGGAATAGACAGTATTGGACAATAACAAATTCCTGGCCTTGGATTCCAAAACTGAGATTATCAAATTATTTGGAAAAGAGGAGGAGGGAGGAAAAAGTGGACTGTAAATGAAAGGAATCTTGGGCACTTAGGTGGTGATGATGTACAATAACTTTGTACATCAAAGTCAAAAAAGGTAATGAATGCTATTATAACCATGTTAACTAAGTAACAATAAAAATTTTTAATATGATATGTTAGTGCAGGGGCTGGAGAAATAGCACAATACTAGAGCATTTGCCTTGCACGCAGCTGACTCAGGATAGACCTGGGTCCAATTCTCAGCATCCCATATGGTCCCCCAGCCTGCCAGGAGTGATTTCTGAGTGCAGAGCCAGGAGTAATCCCTGAGCACTGCTAGGTATGTCCCCAGAACAATTAATTAATTGTTTGTGCAAATATGTATGAAAAGAACTGCAGTATTGTGTGTAGCAGGGGGAAATAGGAACCATGTTAATGTCCAATAATAGTGTAACCCAGTTAAGTTACTAGTGGTACAGACAGACATAGTGGAATTCTCAGCAGCAATTACAAAATAAGATATAATGCCTAAAAGAGAGGGGTAAGGCCTGGAGTGATAGTACAAGCAAGTAGGGTGTTTGCCTTGCACATGGTGGGGGGGGGGTTTCAATCCCTGGCATCTCATATGATCCCCCACACCTGGCAGGAGTGATTTCTGAGTGCAGAGCCAGAATAACCCCTTAGTATCACCAGGCATAATCCCAAAACCAAATAATAATAATGACGATGATATTATAGTAGTCATAGTAGTAGTAGTAGTAGTAGTAGTAGTAGTAGTAGTAGCAGCAGCAGCAGCAGCAGCAGCAGCAGAAAAAGAAGAAGAAGAAGAAGAAGAAGAAGAAGAAGAAGAAGAAGAAGAAGAAGAAGAAGAAGAAGAAGAAGAAGAAGCAGCAGAAGCAGTAGGAGGAGGAGGAGGAGGAGGAGGAGGAGGAGGAGAAGAAGGAGGAGGAGGAGGAGGAGAAGAAGGAGGAGGAGGAGGAGGAGAAGAAGAAGAATGGAGAATGGAGAATGGAGAATGGTGCTGGAATAGTTTAACTAAAAACAAACTTCAAAATTACAAGTAAATCTGTACATCCAAACGAATCAGAGATTCATATTTGTTACACATCGAAAAACCATTATGAACTCACTATGGGGAGTCTTAAAGTGAGCTCCCCAAAACATACCCACAGTAGAGGCAGCTCCCAAAAATTTCCTCAAAAAGCAAATCCTCAGGCCCAATCCTAAACCTACCATTGGATTTGCCCACCTGCAGAAGATTCAGATGTTCAGTCCAGGTGACCACTGCTCTGGAAAAGTATTCATCTGCAGCAGAACAGAGCAGAGAGTTCATTCAGGGGGAAATGTCTATTTGTGTTTGCATGGCTGAGGAAGGTGGGGGTGAAGAGGCTAGAGGGCAGGGGGAAGCTGGAGGGAGGGTGGAGTTGGGAAATGCATTCTGTTAAGGAGAGCTTCTCGAAGTCAGGTAGACATCTTACTCTTACTAGTTAAAACAATTTTGGGGGAAAGCACGTGCAAAAACAGAGTAAAGTAAATTAAAGATTGAACTTGGCTTTGCTGCGGGAGTTGAGAAAGCAATCTTAGACTTCAACTCTTGATTCCTCATGTGGAACTGTGGGTGCTAATGACCTCTCATCTCTCTGCTCCAATGAGAGCACCAGACATAAAAAGCATGGTACAAGAATTCTTAGTGCCAAGGTTTCTTCTTTTTTTTTAAAATATATTTAAGGACATTTTATTAATAAAATAAGTTTATTTTGATTACAACTGTTGTTATATACACTTTCCCCTTCCCCCTCCCATTTTGTTCTACCCCAATGTTTACAAAAATGTTTACTTATATAAAGAGTATTAACTTATTGTGCTTTCCAGATTTATTGTGTACGAAGGTATATACTTCATAGGACATAGCAAAACATATCTTTCACTTTATAATTTAATTTAAAATGATAAGTGCTGGAGCTAGAGTGGTGGCACTAGAGGTAAGGAGTCTGCCTTGCAAGTGCTAGCCTAGGATGGACCGAGGTTTGATTCCCCGTTGTCCCATATGGTCCCCCAAGCCAGGAGCATCAATGGGTGTGGCCCAAAAACAAAAAACAAAACAAAACAAAAATGATAAGTGCTAAGCTAAGACTCCCAACCAAAATTCTGAAGATGAGCAAAATAAAAACCCCAAGTTTCTTCCACGACAAATAAATCTCTGCTAAGTTTAAGATAAAATAGTCCTGGGAATACAAAAAATCAAGCAGGTCAATGTCAGAACCAACTACCCCAAATACATTCCTAACATTATGAGCATATATTGCAAGTAAAACAATGATACTATTGAGTGCTAGAGTGACCAAAGAATGACGAATCCATGAAAATGGAAAATTGGAGAAAAACATCATCATTAAGGCTTTCCTTGTAGGGAAGTGGATTAGAGGGACTGTCAAAAGCACAGCAAACAGGGGCCGGAGAGGTAGCATGAAGGTAGGGCTTTGTCTTGCATGCAGAAGGACAGTGGTTCAAATCCCAGCATTCCATATGGTCCCGTGAGCCTGCCAGGAGCGATTTCTGAACGTAGAGCCAGGATTAACCCCTGTGCGCTGCCGGGTGTGAGCCAACACCCCCCCCCCAAAAAAAGCACAGCAAACAGTATATAAACTTCACAGTCGTTACAGCAACATCATGAGGTAAGTATTTACTGTAGCCTTTAGTAATTCTGATGCCACTTTGTCATAAAAAAGTGAGGTAGCGGGGCCCGGAGAGATAGCACAACGGTGTTTGCCTTGCAAGCAGCCGATCCAGGACCAAAGGTGGTTGGTTCAAATCCCGGTGTCCCATATGGTCCCCCGTGCCTGCCAGGAGCTGTTTCTGAGCAGACAGCCAGGAGTAACCCCTGAGCACCGCCGGGTGTGACCCAAAAACTAAAAAAAAAAAAAAAAAAAAAGTGAGGTACCCAAAAAGTGCAGATATAAGGTAAATGAGAAAACTTAAAGCAATTGCTGTTTTCATTATATTCTGCATTCTTTCCTTTGAAGGTCTTTAAAGTTCATGGTATATTGGCAATACTGATGTATAACAGAGAAATGAAAAGGCCATGGTTGGTATGGCATAGACAGTCTCGTTGAAAAATGAAAGAGCTTTGGTATTTGAAATCTGGAAGCATTGTTCTGTGTCATCTAATACCAGTGGACAAGGAATGAACCACTTTATAATTACTATCACAAGTGCAAAGAACACCATAAAGAAAAATGATAAACTACTTGTGTAGCCAAGAAAGCTTATTTTAGGAAGAAGTGCAAGAGGGAACACAATCCCAAGACAAACAATAATTAATAGTGTTTGCCCATCAAGATACCAAGACCCACTATGGTCCCATGACAAAAATTCTAAAATAGCAGCTGGAGGTTTAAATTAATTTTAAATTTAAATGGAGATTTTTAATAATGAAAAGATAAGATGACATAGCTCCAATGTTTTGAATCATTATGGTGCCTGCCACCACTATCTTTCCAGGAAATCCAAATGCAAATAGTCCAAGATCTTCATAAGTCATCACAGCTCCACAGAGAACTTTATAGACTGAAGGAGTTCAATCAGTAGAAAACAAGTGCAGCAGTGTATACAGAGAACCGTGAAGAAGTTAGTTCATGGATCAAGTAAGCCGTGTGAATACACACATTAAGAAGGAGATGAGGGACCAGCACGGTGGCGCTAGAGGTAAGGTGCCTGCCTTGCCATTGCTAGCCTAGGACGGACCGCGGTTCGATCCCCTGGCGTCCCATAGGGTCCCCCAAGCCAGGAGCGATTTCTGAGCACATAGCCAGGAGTAACCCCTGAGCGTCACCGGGTGTGGGCCAAAAACAAAAAACAAAACACACACACACACACACACACACACACACACACACACACACACACACACACACACAGATGAACTGAATAAGAAGCCAGGAGCAAGCTATCAGCAGCAAGAACCAAAGTCAAGGATTCCAGTATTAGCCATAACATAAGCTAAGACAAGGATGCCACTCTCCATGATGGCATTCATCTAATTAAACACGGAGAAACCAAATGAAACTCCTGCGGATCCCTGTCTGCGGGGTTCCAGAGCCCCTCATCTCTGGCAAGTCTGTGTAGACACGTGAAGCTGCCGCTACATTTAAAAAGCTCCGCCAATTCTTGTCCACATCTCTGCCGCCATCGCCCTGCTGGGGCCGCCCGCACTCAGGTTTCTTCTTTTCATAAATACATAAATTTCTTTATTTAAAGACCATGTACTACATAATTGATCATAAGACATTTGTTTTCAGGTAAGTGGGAACAAAAAAAAATTTTTTTTAAAAAGAAGCCTGAGCAATAGTACAGCTGGTAGGGTGTTTGCCTTGCACATGGTCAACTCAGGTTCGATCTCCGGCCTGTATGGTTACCCGAACCCACCAGGAGTGATTCCTGAGCACAGAGCCAGGATAAAGAAGAAGGAAGGAAGGAAGCAAGGAAGGAAGGAAGGAAGGAAGGAAGGAAGGAAGGAAGGAAGGAAGGAAGGAAGGAAGGAAGGAAGGAAGGAAGGAAGGAAGGAAGGAAGGAAGGAAGGAAGGAAGGAAGGAAGGAAGGACGGAAGGACGGGAGGAAGGGAGGGAGGGAGGAAGGGAGGAAGGGAGGAAGGGAGGGAGGGAGGGAGGGAGGGAGGGAGGGATAGAGGGAGGGAGGGATAGAGGGAAAGAAAGAAAGAAAGAAAGAAAGAAAGAAAGAAAGAAAGAAAGAAAGAAAGAAAGAAAGAAAGAAAAAGAAAGAAAGAAAAAGAAGAAAGAAAGAAAGAAAGAAAGAAAGAAAGAAAGAGAAAGAAAGAAGAAAGAAGAAAAAAAGAAAGAAAAGAAAGAAAAGAAAGAAAGAAAAGAAAGAAAGAAAGAAGAGTACAGCAAGAGGGATCGGAGAGATAGCATGGAGGTAAGGCGTTTGCCTTTCATGCAGGAGGTCATTGATTCGAATCCCGGCGCCCCATATGGTCCCCTGTGCCTGCCAGGAGCAATTTCTGAGCCTGGAGCCAGAAATAACCCCTGAGCACTGCCGGGTGTGACCCAAAAACCACAAAAAAAAAAAAAAAAAAAAAAAAAGTACAGCAAAAAGAAAATTTTTGAAAACTTGCATCTGACAGTGATCTCATTAAGTCATTGTCAGAAGGTTTACTGAGTAAACTCTTGCTGCTAGTCAATCTTTCTGTTACTTCTTTTGTTTCTGAGCATTAGGCGTGCTACTAGGATGACAGTAAAAAATTGGAGTTGCCGGGGCCGGAGAGATAGCATGGAGGTAAGGCGTTTGCCTTTCATGCAGGAGGTCATCGGTTCGAATCCTGGCGTCCCATATGGTTCCCCCGTGCCTGCCAGGAGCAATTTCTGAGCCTGGAGCCAGGAATAACCCCTGAGCACTGCCGGGTGTGACCCCAAAAAAAAAAAAAAATTTGGAGTTGCCTTGTAGATGCATTTGTAGCCACATGGTCTTGGAATTCCAATCAATGGGGCTGAAAGTGTTGCCTTTGTGGGGCTTATTTTTGGCTGCCAGACCTTCCCATAGTACAAGAAGGTGGGAGAGGATGCTCCCACTCACTCCAAAAAAGTACTGGCACTGTCCATCCAAGTACCAGCATACCTGAAGTTTTGATCAGTTTGGTATCTCTGAAGAGAGCTGTAGTTGAGTGGTGAAGCTGGGCCCTTGGCAAAACTGTGATTGTGGGTAGTATGTACAGCTGCATGGCTTTGGAAGAGCAGGGACTTGGCCTGCCTCTCCTCTTAAAACTGCCAGCTTTCAGCTGCATGGCCAGTGTACTCACAAATCTTCACAGCTTGATTTATATCTCTTTCAAGAATAATAGATTGAGAGGCCGGAGAGATAGCATAGAGGTAGGGCATTTGCCTTGCATGCAGAAAGATGGTGGTGGTTCAAATCCCAGCATCCCATATGGTTCCCCCACGCCTGCCAGGAGCAATTTTTTTTTTTTTTTTTGGTTTTTGGGCCACACCCTGTGACGCTCAGGGGTTACTCCTGGCTATGCGCTCAGAAGTTGCTCCTGGCTTCTTGGGGGACCATATGGGACGCCGGGGGATCGAACCGCGGTCCGTCCTAGGCTAGCGCAGGCAAGGCAGGCACCTTATCTCCAGCGCCACCACCCGGCCCCCAGGAGCAATTTTTGAGCTTAGATCTAGGAGTAGCCCCTGAGTGCTGCCGGATGTGACCCCCTCTCCCTCAAAAAAAGAATAATAGATTAAGTCTATGGAACTAGCTGGATGTAGACATGACAACTACATTTGGAGGGACATGGTTTTGGCTGCCAGAACCTCTGGAAGTGTGAGAAGTTGGGGGTGGAGGGAGGGTGCCCACATTCACTCCAAAAAAGTCCTGGTGATGTGAGCCCAAATACAGGCATATCTAGAGTTTTGATCTATTTGATATCTCTGCAGAGAGCCATAGTTGAGTGATAAAGCTGGGCCATTAGAGAAATAGCAATTGTGGGTGCCACTGTTTCTTAAAGTTTTCTCCACAACTTGACCAACTCACTCCATTTTTTTTTTTTTTTTTAGAAATTGTGTCATGACAGAAAAGCATCCAGAATGATGATGTAGGCCTTGGCCAGTCAATAGAGAATTAGACACGGGTACATATCTGCCCACAGCACAGCACTTTCTCTACTGCAACAGGTGAAGCCTGGGTGAGCCCCTAGAGAAGTGCAAATGATTATTTCCCACCTATTCCCAGCCCTCCACCCAGCTGCTTAAGCCTGCATTGTGTGGAGTCTCTTTTATGGTCTGTGAATGGCCTCCTTCTAGTCGCTCTCACCTCTCTGTCCTCAGACAACAAAGCCTTCTTTTCTATTTGCACAAAGTGCTTCTTGCTCTCTTGATCCCTGAGAAAACATAGAGAAGAAGAACAATACTGTGCTACTTTTTTCTGCTCCAATAAAAAGGAGTTATGAAACAGAAGCCTGGGGCCAAAGCACATGCTGTCGTGTGTTTTGACAAATAAACCGTTTCTGTGAGCACAGTCCTCGGGCAGATGGAGGTAAACGAGTCCTTGCAGCACCGGGCATGTCTCCAGGGGACTCCTTCCATGGACCAACTTGGGACCCAGAATAGAAGGCCAGATCCTGACTTTCCATTTAGAAGGCCACAAGCCCAAGAAGAGGGCTGCAGAGCAGCCTGTGCTGCATGGCACAAGCTACAGCTCCCAGCCCTGTCCTGGCAATGCCCCAGGGTCTCTGGCTGTTCTCAGTAAGTCACTAGGATAAATATGGGTAGAGCCTCTTTTTTCCCACTGAGGAACCAATGTGACAAACCTAGGGAGGAGTCCAGATTCCTTTTACAGTTGTTGTTCTTGACCAATCTGATGGTAGTCAAATTTAGGAACCTGTCTCAGAAATCCTCTAAAACTTTTCCATGTGGCTGTGGTGATAGCTTTATGGTCTGAGCACATGCTTTGCATGCAGGATGCCTAGGCTCTTTCCCTGGCATCTCAGCTCCCCTCAAGCACTGAAGCTGAACTGACCCCCTCCTTAGCTGCCTGATGTGGAGCCAAATTTTTAAAATATTAGTTTGCTGCCTGTGAAATTTGACTCTTTCTCGAGCAAAATTGTCTCACCATCCATTATAGTCCTCCCCATTCTTGACACACACCCTAAGGGAGCTGGAACAAAGAGGAAATTGGCCACTCCCTTGGTGAATCCCTCTACAAGTCTCACATCTTAAAGTGAGCAGAGGGCAGTCATTGGGTCCAACTCTAGGTCTTTTCCCTTAGCAGTGCCTGGGAGCTGACCTCAAGGCTAGCATTCACTGTAACTGTAGAGGGCAGTGGTGTGAAAAGACTGGGAGGCTGTATTTTTATCTCTCCAAGCTCTAGCTGCCAGAGAGTTAGAACAGAGAGAAGGTAACATGCTTGTCTTGCATGCAGCTCACCTAGATTCAATCCTCTGCACCATCATGAGGAGTGATCCCTGTGTGGAGTCAGGAGTAAATCCTGAGCACTGCTGGGAATGGACCCAAAACCAAACCAAGAAAAGACCACAGAGACCAAGCTGCAGTGTTTTGTCTAAAACAGGATATGGACTGTGATTCTTCACAGCATTCAACCAAATAGGAAGAGCCCTAGTGAGCCCATCCATGGTCCTCAGACTGTCTCCAGACCTCTCAGCATCTTCACTATGACCAGTTCTCTGTGCTCTGATAGTTCTGGGTGTCTTCTCGGAGTAGGAGAGGTAACGAGGCCCTGCCATTAGTGATTGCTTTAGAGTTTATAGCGATTGCTTTAGAGTTTATAGCATACGGTCCACCCCAAATATCATGATACCTCTCCAAGTAGAGTGAAGGAAACATATCATTTTTCAATTTCTCTTGCCCATCTCTGGACTAGTTTGCTCTAGCACTTTCATTTTTTTTTTGTTTTTTGTTTTTTGTTTTTGGGTCACACCCGGCAGCGCTCAGGGGTTACTCCTCCTGGCTCTATGCTCAGAAATAGCTCCTGGCAGGCTCAGGGGACCATATGAGATGCCAGGATTCGAACCACCAACCTTCTACATAAAAGGCAAACTTACTTCCATGCTATCTCTCTGGCCCTGGTCTAGTACTTTCTATCTGCATAGATAGTTGTATTATTTCCCCCTGCACAACCCATTGTTGGAGATACTATAATCAGAACAGTCAACAGGGGCTGGGCAGATAGCTTAAATGAATTGAAACACATTTAGAAGCCCCAAGTTTAATCTCCAACACTCCAGATATCCTACGGCTCCCATTACTAGCAGGGGTGACACTAGACCCTCCCCCCCTCCCCAATGCCTCTGGGCCAGAGCAACACCATATCACCAGGACCAAGCTTTCAACTGTCAGGCCATCACTGGAAGGACCCCCTTGATCTGTGAGCACTACTTGGGAGGCCCTTCCACCCAAAAAACTACCCACCTGGGATGCTGCTTCTGGGCCTTCCTGTCCTCCTTTTCATCCCTATAGGAATGGAAATCAGTCTTGTAGCTCCTCAAAGGGGCAGCCTGACAAGGCCTCTCTGTCGCATACAAGACCAGCTCTGTGTTCTGGCTGCTGGCCCATGGCCTTTGATAGAGCTATGCAGGCAACAGACTTGACGATCTGAGCATTTATTGGCCCGACACAGGCCTGTGAGAGTGAGTCCTGCCTCCTCCCTTCAAGCCACTTCAGAGACACAACCTAAATAACGGTTTTCATGTTAGCCCTGAAGGTGGCCAGGCTGGGGGAAGCTCATTCTCTTAAGATGTGGCTTTCCTCCTGTTTAAATTATCTTCTTTGACTAACCCCACACCAAGTTCTCAATCAACAAACATTTATTGAGCACTTACTACTTCATGACACTGCCACATAATTTATTTTTTTTAACACTCTTCCTTGCAGCAGCTTCAAGCACGGGTTCCATTAAGGAGAGATCAGGTAGAAAATAGGTGCCCGGCATGGTATAGTTCAAAGGAGCAATTGCTTCACCGGTTCACAGGTGTCTGGCTCGTTCTAGTGGACCAGCCACATTAGACATTGAATTAGTGTTTCAGAACGGGGCAGGATCTCCCTAAGACTTTAACTGAACTTCACAAATTCCTGGATCCTTCCCTCAAATATGCTAAACCAGGAGGTCAGAAGGCAACTTTTTTATTTGCATTTCTAGCAGCCCCTCTCCAGCCCTGGCCTCATACTCAGCTACTATGGATGCCTAGGCTCAGGGAGTGTAGGTCTAATTTGAGTTTTATCCAGCATAACTATGCCCAGATGCCTTTTACACCAAAAGGTTCCTCTAGGGGCCAATAGATAGTATCTGTGTTCAATTTCTGGCATTTCTGGCACCACATGGTCCCCTAAGTACAACGAGGTGTGACCCTGAAGGCCCTTGAGCTCCACCAGGTGCAACCCTAAAGGCCTCCAGCACTGGCAGGTTACAGGGACTGAACTGTACTATATCCTCAATGACACTGGACCATTGACCCAGTTATCTTAGAATTACCAGTGGGGCCCCAGGCTTCCTGAAAACCATTGGGAGGAAGAAAGAAAGAAAGAAAGAAAATTAGACTAATGAAGAAAATTCATTAGGGGCTGGAGAGATAGTACAGTGGGTAG
Organism: Suncus etruscus; assembly: GCF_024139225.1. Classification (NCBI taxonomy): domain Eukaryota; kingdom Metazoa; phylum Chordata; class Mammalia; order Eulipotyphla; family Soricidae; genus Suncus; species Suncus etruscus. Next base: position 24,389,427 of record NC_064859.1, read on the forward strand.
GCCATAGTTGCCTTGCATTGCCTTGCAGGCAACTGACCCATGTTTGATCCTATATGCCTATGGTCTCCAGAACACTGCAAGTAGTGATCCCAAGGCATCCCTGAGTGTGGCAAAAAAAAAAAAAAAAGTTCCTCCAGTTCTTTATTTAACATTGTCTCAGGCACTAGGAAGGCATGTTCTCAGGTAACCCCAGGTGATGAGAATGTGATATAAAACCACATACAGAAGGAGGGAGACTTAACTTTAAAACAGACCAGAGAAATCACCTGGGAAGTAAGGCATCTGCATAGCATGCAGCTACTTCAGACAATCTAGCTTGATCTCCAGAGTCATGGTGGGTCCCTTAAGTGATGCCAAGGATCACTCCTGAATACAGAGCCAGAAAAAATCCCTGAACACCACCATGTGTGGCAAAACAAAAAAACTTTCAAGACACAATGCCTCATGGGAAATTCATAAAAGGCCAGTTTCTCAGTTAGGCTCAGAATATTCCCAGAGAGCCAATGGTTTGTTTACTCTCAGGCAAGACCTTTATTCTTCCTGAGAGAAAATACGATTGGGTTTTTAAGTCAACAATGTAGAGTGCCCACTTCAGGATTAAAATTTTTCCAGGTTTTGTCTGGACACCAGAAGTTACTCTTTCCAGGCCATCAACTGCAAGGATGTGTGGTTCAGTGAAGGGGGTGAGGTGTGACATGCTGACTCCAGGCTACTTCCCTTGCTGGGTATGGCAGGGGCAGTGGATCTGGGCTGACATTGCTGAGCAGAGGTGCCTTCTAGCAGAGAGTTCTGTATGAAGACATATCCAACTGCTGGGATTTTTCTCAAAGAAGTTTTAACACCTCAAGCTCTTTCTTTTTTTCCCATCATTCTTCCTCCACTCTCCTTTCACAGATTTCAACCAATCTCATGAACTGGAGCATCTTCCCACTTTATCCTGCTTTCTCTTCTCTTTATCTTCCACAAGTATCTTCCAGCCTTCCTGGCATCAGTTGTACTTCTAACAACATCTCGGCACCCACTTGTTGAAGAGCACAACTACTAGACCTCTGACGTGAAGTCCAGCCTAGAGATATATATTTGTCCCTGTCTTGGCTTCAACAGGGTTTATCAAGTTGTCTTGTGTCGTACACACAACAGTTTTTTATAGCTACCTTATGAAAAAAGTAATTTTGAGGGTGATCCCTGAAATTGGGTGATGATATGACAGACATAGCTTCATGGATAGCCCAGTAAAGCCAGAATCAGCCTTATTGGACTCCCCTATGATATAGGTAGTACCTTCCTTCCTCCCTACCCTGCATGCCCATATTAGGTCTTCATATGAGGGAATGCGTACCACAATGGAAATGCAAGACTTCCTTCAGTCTATAGAAGGACCAGAGAGATAGCACAAAGTTTAGAGGTTTGCCTTGTGTATGGCCTATTCCAGCTTAATCCCTGGCATCTCATATAGTCTCCCAAACTCCAACAGCAGTAACTTCTGAGCACAGAACCAGAATTAAGTTCTGAACACTGCCAGGTATGGGCCAATACCCCCCCAATAAAAAGTTTATGGAGGAAAATATTACAACTGGTTTTTTTTTTCAATCGTTTAAGTAACAGGGTTACGATAGTGCTAACATTTATGTTGTTGATAATACAATCACTGCAACCCACCACCACATCAAAGAGACATCTGTCTCTTAGTCACATCTGGTAACCTCAAAGAGACACATCTGTCTCTTGGTCACATCTGGTACAGTCTTTCTACCAAACCAAATTTTTTCCCTAAGGATTTGTCACTGTAAAACTATACCTTTTTTCTTTTAAGTGAAACAAAACAGTTTCTTGTTTTTTAGTTTTGGGGCCACACCCAACAGTACTAAAGGCTTACTCCTGGCTCTGTACTCAGGGATCACTCCTGGAAGACTTAGTGATGCCAGAGACTGAACCTGGATTGGACACATGAAAAATAATCATCTTGCCTTCTGAACTATCTCTCCAGCCCCCAAGTCTTAGACTCCTGATTATCCTTTCATATTCTTTTGTGTGTGTATGTGTTTGGTAGGGGCATTTAGGCCATATCCACTGGTGCTCAGGGGTTACTTCCAGCTCTCCAATCAGAAATTACTCCTGGCAGAGTTCTAGGAACCAAATGGGATGTCAGGGATCAAACCTAGGTCAGCCTCGAACAAGGCAAGAGCCCTACCCATTATACTATCTCTCTGGCACCAGGTCCTTTTTCATTTTCTTTTTCTTTTTCAATGACTTTATTTAAACACCGTGATTAATAAAGTTGTTCATAACAAAGTTGGATTTTTTTCACTATTGCAAAGATATTAATGATTGAGTTTTAGTCATGCAATGTCCAACACCCTCACCAGTGCACATTTCCTGCCACCTATGTCCCCAGTTTCCCTCCCACCCTTTCCCCTGGCTACCTTTGCGGCAGACACGCACACATGTGTGAGCACACACACACACACACACACACACTGTCTTCCTTTTATTTTCTTTTAGACATTGTGATAAAGAGTATTAAGCTGAATGAAATGAGTCAGAGGGAGAGGAATTGACATAGAATAATCACACTCATTTGTGGAACGTATATAAAAAAAGATAGTATGTTAAAATTATTCAGAGACAATAGAGATAAGGGCCAGGAGGACCAATCTACGGTAGGAAGTTTACTACAATAACAGGGAAGTGCAGTTAGGGCAGAAAAGAGACCACCACTATGACAATGATAGATGGAAATTATCACTCTGGACAAGAGCTGAGTACTGAAAGGAGATAAAGTGATATGCATGATAACCCCCCTTCAGTAACAATATTGCAATCCTTCCATGTTTTTATCACGACCTTGAGACTCACTTGTAGCTTCTCCTTTTCTAAAGAGATAAACTATTTCTTTTCGATCTTAAAAGCAATGCTCTTGCCTTGCACATATGTTCATTCCCTAATGTCCCATATGGTCCCCTGATCACCCCAGGAGAGATCCCTGAACACAGAGCTAGAAAAAAGCCCTGAACACAGCAAGGTGTGGCCCCAAAACAAACAAACAAACATAAAATTAATTAATGTAACCAAAGAGATAGTATAGGGTTAAGAAAAGTACCTTGTTTGTGGCCATCCCTGGTTGGATCCTGGCCCCACACATTGTTTGAACATAGGAATTAGGCCCTTGCATAAGCTCAGAGCAAAAAAGTATGTCCTAAGCATCACCAATATGGCAAAGAAAAAGAACAAAAAGACCCAGAGCCTGTAGTTGGTCTTATGGCAGGATACTTCATGAATAGGACACTCTGTTTTTAGGTCAAAGGTTTTATTCTTTCTCTTTTCCCCCAATTTTTGCTGCATCTGTGTAAAAATATTGCCACCCCTCTTTTTTTGTTTGTTTTGGTGTTGGTTTTTAGGTCACACCCAGTGGCACTCAGGAGCTATTTGTGGTTCTGCGCACAGAAATCGGTACTGGCAGGCTCAGGGGACCATATGGAATGCCAGGAGTCAAACCATAGTTCATCCTGAATCAGCTGCATGCAAAGCAAATGCCCTACTGCTGTACATAATAATTACTGGATATAAGTGTTTATCTTCTAAAAGAATACAAGTTAAATACTATCATGCAAAGTAAATTTAACCATAAACTGTTCTACAGAATAAAAATGAGGAAAGATGATTTGAAAGTACTGTGTGCTGTGATTGTTATTACCTTAGGCAACATGCATTTAGTTTGTTTTTAATTTTATTTTATAGAAACAATTGTGATCTACAGAGTCCTTCATAGTTGAATTTCAGATATACAATGAGTCAAGGCCCTTCCAGGAACCCAGAGTGCATTCTATAAAACCACCCTTTGTCCCCTGGCCTGCAGTATAACAAGCCCCTATAAGTTTAGTTTGTTACAGTTTAGGTCCCTTGATTCTATTATCATTCACTTTGGTGTGGATGTTTAGTTCTGCCACTGCTAGGAGTAATTTTTGAGTGCAGAGCCAGGAGTAATGCCTGAGCACCGCCAAATGTGGTCCAAAAGCAAACAAAATAATAATAATAACAATAATAATAATAATAATATATGGGCATCATTCAAAAGTGCCGTATCCAAAATCCAACTTCTGACTAGCTAATTCCGACAGGACTAATAGAATGAGTCAACTAGACTCTAGTTACATAAAGAACTTCAGGCCTTGGGGTCAGAGAGACAGCTCACAGGTGTAGATCACTTACATGGCACTGTTGATCCCTGGCACTGCATCATGCCTGAGCATCACCAGTCACTCCTGGTGACTCCCTAGTACTGCAGGTTTCTCTGAGCACAGTTGAGTCCTGAGCACAGCTGGATCCCCTCACCACCACCAAAGTTAAAATGCAGAAGGTTGGTGGTTCAAATCCTGGCATCCCATATGGTCCCCCGAGCCTGCCAGGAGCAATTTCTGAGCGTGGAGCCAGGAGTAACCCCTGAATGCTGCTGGGTGTGACCAAAAACCAAAAAAAAAAAAACAAAACTCCTCTCCTGTGACATCCTCCTTTCTCATTCTGAGGTTCTATTTTTTTTTTTTTTTTTGGCTTTCGACCACACCCAGTGATGCTCAGGAGTTACTCCTCACTATGTACTCAGGAATCACTCCTGGCTTGGGGGACCATATGGGATGCCTGGGGATCAAACCACGGCCCCACCTAGGCTAGCACACACAAGGCAGATGCCTCACCAATTGTGCCACCACTCTGGCCCTCATTCTGAGGTTCTTAAGGATCAGTGCCTGCTCCCAGTCCCAATGTCCTTATCTTCTGGGAAAAATAATGCAGCTCTCAACAGCTTTACCAACGCCCAGTGTACACAGGAGTACATTTGCTTCAGATGGCAAGCGCAGATAAATGTGACGGCTTTTCTTCTGGAGAAACCAAACAACTGATTCTGGAAAGCTGGATGGTGGAACACCAATGACCAAGCTGTGCAGAACGGCTCCCCTGCAGATTACAAAAGTAAGAACAGCTGCCCCATCTTTTAGGGTGCACAAGCTGAGAATCACTTTTCTTTTTGGTTTTGGAGCCACACCCGTGGCACTCTGGGGTTACTTCTGGCTCTGTGCTTAGAAATTGTTCCTGGCAGGCCCAGAGAACCATATGGGATTCTGGAGATGGAACTCAGGTCCATTCTGGGTCAGCCGTGTGCAAGGCAAATGCCCTACCACTGTGCTATCTCTCCAGCCCAGACAACCACTTTTAATAACTAGAAAAAGTATTGATATGAGACTTGTATGAAGTGCAAATTTCTGAGTTCATGAATGAAGTTTGGGGAAACAGTTCAGTCATTTATATGTTGTCATGTCCAATTGTTTTTCTGCTATAATAGCACTGTCAGGTAACTGTGACAGGAACCCAATGGCCCACAGATCTAGCACATTTATTCCTTGGTCCTTCACTATGAAAGCTCACTTGTCCCCACATGGGAGCAAAAGCCCTAATGGGGTTCCCAGAACATAGGTAGGGCCTTCTGCAACCTGTGGGGGAGCCAGACCTCTGCCTCTGCCCCAGGGACTCTCTACCTTGGCATCAGAGCAGCAAGGAACACTCTATTAAATCCCTGAACCCTAGACTTCTCAAACCAGCTGCATATTATAATCACCTGGGGAGCTTTTAAAAAAGTACCAGTGCTCAGCTCCACCCAAACCAATTAAAGCTAAATCTCTGGGGATGAGACCAGGCATCTATGTCTTTCAAAAATTCCCAAGTGATTGCAAAATGTAGTCAGGTTTTAGAACCGCTGCTAGAGGCTCCTCTGGCCAAGCTTCTTGGGTTTTTTCCAAGCACCAACCAGCCTAGGGCCAGTGTGAGGAGCACAGCAGTGTCAGGCGAGGCTGCAGCAGGGCAAGCATACTTGGGGAAGCAAGGCCGGTGGATCAGCTGCTTCTTTCATTTCTCCTGCTTCACAGTTCATGACCTCACCTGGGCACAGGCATTCCTAAGGTTTCCCAGCCTGGGGAGTCCTTGCCTCTAGAGCACTCTGAATCTTATGCCAACTCCATGCAAGGAAAAACCCAGTGTGTGGTGTTGACTGCCATTCACTGACTTACTTGCATTCAACCGAGGGAGCAGATGAGAACAGTGTGGTGTCTACTAGAGTGACCCAGCCAGGGTTCTCTTGCATCTGTGTACCAGTGCTCAGTAGCAGAGCAACTGGCTCCTTGGCAACTGTTAGAGAAGATCCTCAGCCCTCAATCAGGCACTCACCCTACACTTAGGTGAATACCTCCCACTGAGCACGTGTTATGGGTGCTAAGATCACAACCAGGATCTATTCTTTTCTTGTGTTTTGGGCTGAGATACAAGGAAAGGGTGACAGGATGATGGAGTATTCCAAGATTATATTATATTATATATTTTTTTTATTTTTTGGGTCACACCCAGCAGCGTTCAGGGGTTACTCCTGGCTCTACACTCAGAAATCACCCCTGGCAGGCTCAGGGGACCATAGGGGATGCCGGGATTCAAATCACTATTCATCTGCATGCAAGGCAATCACCCTACCACTGTGCTATCTCTCCGGCCCTATATTATATCATATTATATCATATTCTATTCTATTCTATCATATCATATCATATTCAGGATTAGAGACCTGCCAGAGTTGGGCAGGAGCTGAGGTTGTGACTCATGTGAGCATGAGATTGTGAGCAGGAAATGGAATAAACACAGAGATTATGTCTGAAGAGGTAGGTGGAGAGGAAAAGTCGAACTCAAAATATATAGATCTTCCTTCATTTACAAGGAGGTGACAGCCTGACAAGCTCTTTAGAATTGAAAAATACTCTGAGTCATGGGATAGAGAGATAATACTGGAGTAAAGCACTGGCCTAACAGGCAGTGAACTAGATTCAGTCCCTGAAACTGCACATGGTTTCCCAAACACCACCAGTTGTGATCCCTGAGCATAAAGTCAGAATAGGCCCTGAACACCACTGGGTAGAACCTAGTCATGCCCTCAAAAAGGAAAGAAAAAGGGAAAATATTCTCAGTCAAGTGCACTTAGATGTGCATAATAATTCATAGTACATCACAGCCTTATCTAATTTACCTTACACATTCTCTGAGAACTTATATTAGTCTGCTGTTGGACAAAATCCTTTTACACAAAGCCAATTTTATAATAAAATTTTTATTTTCTCACACAATTCATCAAATATAATGGTGAGTGCAAAGTTCTTTTAAGTATGGTTACTACCAAATGTGATCTCATAAAGCTGAAAACTCACATATAGAACCACAATAAGCCAGGGACCCCTGTACTTCAGAAATGCATTAGTTAAGATTAGCTCCTTCACGACTAATTTCTGCAGACACCAAGCTGATAAAATTTCCAAGTACACCAGTTTTTAGGCTGAAAACTCTTCTCAAGTTTTCTTGGATTGAGGGTGGTTAGCCTTCCCCCACTCAACCCCTCTACTGCCATACTGCCAAAAGCTCCACAGCCACAGCCACATCCCATAGTCACTTCCATGTAAACAATAGCCCAACTTCTAAGCTTTGCAACTAATCTCAGAAGAGATGCCAAGCCGAGCCAATGCAGACATGGCTACACTGATCTTCAGGATTAAAAGTCTGGTCCCCTCAGAAATAGAGCAGGCCAAAAATAGTCCCAGTTCTACAGATTCTGAAATCATGCCAGTTCTATAGATCTGGCTGTGTGATGCCTCCAAATTCCACAATACTGACAGCCCAGGAGGAGCACAGCAAATTAGATGGGAAAGTAGGATAGAAGTCAAGTAAGCTCAATAAACAAAAATAAATAACACAGACAACTCAACTAGCAACAATCAGCTCAGTAAACATTCAATGAATTTGATAACCCTATTATGAGCTATTTTTCAGTAATTCCATTTGCCATTTTGTTATAAGCAATATAAACTAAAATTTTTTTCTGCCAAGGGAGTAGGTTTGGAGTGTAAAACTAGGGTCAATTGTAGAAGGAGGGTCACACTGTTGATGGGATTAGTGTTGCAACATTGAATGCCTAAAACAATTGTATATGAAAAACTTTGTTAATCACAGTGTTAAATAAAGTCTAAACAAATAAGCGGGCTTGGAGCTAGAGCAATAGCACAACAGGTAGGGTGTTTGCCTTGCATGTGGCCAACTTGGAACCAACCAAGGTTTGATCCTTGGCATCCTATGTGGTCCCCTGAGCATACCAGAAACAATTCTGAGCACAGAGTTAGGAGTAGCCCTTGAGCACCACCAGGTGTGACCAAAAAAATAATAATAATAAAACCAAAAGTAATAAAATAACTGGGCCAGAGAGTATCTGCCACCTGTACCAGCCCCTTTCTCAGTTGCCCAATGTCCTCCTCCCTTCATCCCTCTGTGATTGCTCCCAGCTCAGTTTCAGCAGAGGAAACACCAGAAAGAAAAAGACCCCACATCTTTTGTTGCTTTGTGTTCTTATTGTTTAGTGCCCCTAAATGCTCTTCAAAATGGATTTTCTGAAAATGACCTTATGTGATCTCTCTGTGAGCCATGATCACATGCTAAAGCTAATGACAATATTCAGGGCGTTTGTGGGATGGGTGGCTCTCAAAATGCCCTTGGGCTCTGGTGGTTAGACAGACATTGAATGTGAGCCCCGGTCCTACCACTTACTAGATGTAAAAACCTGGTCAAGTCCTATAACCTTTCTAAGTCAATTTCCTCAAACATCAAGTGCATCTGATAATAAGAGTCACTTCAGGGAGGTGGAGTGTGCCGTCAGTCAGAGAGCAAGTGAAAACATGCAGTCATTCTCAGAGAATGTATCTGGGGACCTAAATTCCAGATTCTAGACATTGTAAATGCAAGAGTGAGCAAGAAGGTAACCACCTCTACCCACTGGAACAACTCTATTTAGGGGAGAGTAACAGCTATAAAACAGGAAGACCTCAACAACATGATGAAGAGCTAAAGTGACACCTACAATGAAATGTTCCAGAAACTACAAGAAGGAAAAGATGGGTATACTCAGTAGTCATAGCATTGGGTGGAGCAGGCAAGAGAGGGACAGAGAAGCATCAGGCATGTAGTTTTCCATCTTCTAGACCTCTGTGATTTGGAATTTGCTGCTAAGTCAGTGGGAAGCCATGAAGATATTCCAGGCAGTAGACTGACACGATAATTTAACTTCTCAAAGGATTATAGAATGATGACAGGAAGTTAGAATGGAAGTAGAAAATCCTGTATTGCTCACAGCAACACAGCTGAGAGATGGTGGCCAATGAAGGTGGTTCAATGGCAGCGGAGCCATATCTAGAACAGACCCTTGGAAAAATACTGGCAGAGGTTACTGGAAGTTCAGAAACTGAGACATGAGAAAAATGGGAGGGATCCAAAATGTCTTAGATTTTGGGCTTGAGCAACTATAAGGAATGGTGATAGCATTTGCCAAGAACCAGTCTAAAGAGAAGACCTGCTCTGTATCTGGCAAGTCAACATGAGGCGATTGGGGTGGGTCATAGATATCCCGGTAAAAGACACAGCCTATCTACATTTGCATACTTGAACCTGGATTTCAGGGGTAAGATAAGAGTCATCGGCATGTGGTGACATCAGGTAAGAGTCATCAGCATGTGTAGACATCAGGTACAATGATGTCCTGGAAGTCATTGTGCTTGGAGAGAATCAAGTGAGAGGGGGTAGATGCTAAAGAGAGGAAGACCAGCTGAGACTGGAGCACACAGTAACTAGTGATCAGGTGGCATAGAACTGCACACAAGACCAAAGGGGCTGAGTTATCAGAATTTGAAGATCATAGGCCAAGGAAGCTGAGATGACTATTTTCAGCAAGGTGAGGGTTCAAACCTATTGAATGCTCAGTAATCACATTGGAGAAAAAAGGTGTAGCGGTGGCACTAGCAGCTCTGAGGTCATCAGTGAGCCCCAGAAAAACTCTGGTGAAGCTGTAGAAGGAGAATCCAGTCAGGAGTGAGCAGAAGAGCGAGTATAGGGATATATAGACAGCTTTCCAGAAGTTTCTCACTGAAAAGAGTGAATAACAGGAAGGTGAGCCGGTGCAAAGGTGCGTTATTAAATGGTGGAAGATATCACAGTAGTTTAAAAAAATAATATGTGAGAAAATGGAACCAGAATAGAGAAGAATAAAGCAAGAAAGTATATGGGTTAATCATGGAAGTGAAGTTTCTGAAAAGCAGAGGAATCCAAACAAAAAACAAAGGGTCAGAAGGAGAGTGTGGGTACACGTGTGGGGAGACTTGTGGATTTAGTTGCAAAGATGTGCTCATTTCTGTCCAAAGACCTCCATCTTCTCTGAATTCTAAGATGCTGTTTATCAGTGAATGAAACAAGATGCTCCCTCTGCTACTTCTTGGCTACCTCATTCACAGCAGCTCAGGTCTAAAAGTCCTGAGAAAATCCATCAAAGCTCCATCAGCTGCTATGATTTAGCTCTGACAATCTCTCTAGTCTCCACTGCAGTCTCAGGTCTATCCATTGTGTCTACATACTTGAATTTCTTATACATTCATCTAAGATGGGAATTATTCATGCAAATATTCAGCTTTATGAGAGAATCCAAAAAAATTATCTTCTGGTATTACTTAGGATAATACAACTTTTCTAACAGGTGTACAAATCCACAGTGGTAGGGACGTGCATTTCTCCTCATGGTTGATAGGCTGAATGTCTCTTCATGATCTCATTCATTAGTTCCGTGTATTTCAGGTACTGTACTTCTGCATTTTTTTTCAAAATAAACTTTTTTTATATAACTCTAAGTCTACAGAAAAATTGCAAATAGTACAAAGATTTTCTATGTACCCTCCAGCCAGTCTTCTAATTAGTATCTTCTATTCATATGGTTTATTACAATTAAAGAACAAATATGAATACATTACTATCAACTATAATCTATACTTCACTTGAAATTCCTTAGCTTCTGACCACAGAGATAATACAGAGACTAAGATATGTGTCTTGTATATTGCTGGTCCTTTTTCCATCACTGGCAATCCTCATAGTTGCCTGAGCATAGCCAGGAGTGATTCCTTAGTGCAGACCCAGGAGTAATCCCTGAGTGTGGCCCAAAAGCAAACAAATAAACACAATTCCTTTGCTTTAATCAATTGTTCTTTTCTGTTCCAGAAATTCACATTCATCAGTCTTGTCTTCTCAGGCTGCTCTTGACTTGGATGGTTTCTCAGACCTGCCTCTTACTTTGGTGATTTTGTCATTTTAGAGAACACTGAGTCTGTTTTTTGTAGACTAAGTCACCACCGGGATTTGTCTGATCTCATTCCCATGGTCAGACTGGAGTTATGTGGTTTGGAGAGGAAGATCACAGAGCCAAAGTGTCACTATCATCACATCATGTTAAGAGTACATACTCACAGCATGACTTGTTACTGTGAACGCCAAACTGGATCATCTGGCTGAGGTAGTGTTCGTCGGGTTTCTCCACTGTAAATCAATGCCTCAACCCCCACCCCACATTGGACTCTTTCATAAAAGTCACTGCACTTGGACACATATGTTACCTGAGTACATGTTTTTTTTTGTTTTTTTGTTTTTTGGGTCACACCCGGTGGTGCTCAGGGGTTACTCCTGGCTGTCTGCTCAGAAATAGCTCCTGGCAGGCACGGGGGACCATATGGGACACCGGGATTCGAACCAACCACCTTTGGTTCTGGATCGGCTGCTTGCAAGGCAAATGCCACTGTGCTATCTCTCCGGGCCCCTGAGTACATGTTGACTGAGCACATGTTGCTCAAATTTCCCTTCTTTTTTTTTTTGGGGGGGGGGTCACACCCGGCGTTGCTCAGGGGTGACTCCTGGCTGTCTGCTCAGAAATAGCTCCTAGCAGGCACGGGGGAACATATGGGACACCGGGATTCGAACCAACCACCTTTGGTCCTGGATCAGCTGCTTGCAAGGCAAACGCCGCTGTGCTATCTCTCCGGGCCCAAATTTCCCTTCTTGAGATGTGAACTTTCATGCTTTCAGACTTTCAGTGGAGGATGTGTACCAGGGTTCTCTCCAACTTTAGAGAAACCTGTGCTCTCCCTTGAATGTGTTTCTCTTCTCTCTCTCTCTCTCTCTCTCTCTCTCTCTCTCTCTCTCTCTCTCTGTCTTTCTCTCTCTGTCTCTCTCTCCCTAACCCTAACTCTTACCCTATCCATAACCCTAACCCTAACCCCTAATACTAACCCTAACTAACCCTAACCCACTAACCCTAACTCTCTCTCCTCTACTATCTCTCTAGTACCGTATCTACTATCACTGCACACTTTTGGAGAGGTAATGAGGGCAACTCAAGATGATGTTTAAGGCTAACTCCTGGCTCTGTGCTCAGGGATCACTCCTGGAAGGGCTTAGAGAAACATAAGGGATCCCAGGAAGTACCCTGGATCAGCTGGCCTGAATGAAAGGCAAGTGCCCTCCCTATCTGCTATGCTATCTCTCTGACCCAACCAAATTCTTTTTAAATGTAGTTATTTCACTTCATAGACTGGGAATAAAATACTTGTCCATCATTTATTCAACAAAGGTTTATATGTAAAGTATATAGAACACTTATAAAACTTAGCAACACAAAAGAACCCCATCAAAAAATAGGAAGAAGAGAGGATAGACACTTTCTTAAAGTAGATATATGGTCAATGGGTATATGGAAAAATATTCTTTCTCATATTATATCATGAAAATGCAAATCATAGCAATAACTAGCTATCACCTCACACCACATAGGCTGCCACACATCACAAAGAATGTGATGGAGTGGATGTGGGGAAAGGAACCCTCAATCTCTGCTGATTCAACCTTTTTGGAAAATAATCTTGAAACTTTAAAAACTAAGATTGAGCTTTTCTAGGACCCAACAACTTCCTTCTCAGCATCAAGGGCTCAAAAACAGTGTTTTGGAAAGACATTTGCAAACATTGCAACACTATTTACAATAGGCAAATCTGGAAAAAAGTGACCAAGAATAGATGAGTTGATAATGTAAAATAAAAATCTATGGTACATCTACACAAAATGAAATATTACTCAACTATAAGTAGAGGTGAAATCATGCAATTAACCATATGGATATAACTAGAAGGTATAATGGTGATGAAGCCAGTCTGAAGGAGTGACTTTCATAGGTAGAATATAAAGAAACATAATAAGGGAACAACAAATAGTCAAAGGCAATAGAACTGAAGAGTTGCTACTTAGAGGGGAAAGGATGGCTGTGGGGAGATTTCTCTAGGACATTGGTGGAGGGAAGTGAGCATTTTTGTGATGGATGTGATGTTAGAATTATGTATACCATTGACAGTATTATAAATTATGGCTGTTGGGAACTAGAGCAATAATACAGTAGATTTGCTGTATTTGCTTTGTACATTTGCTTTGCATGTAGTCTACCTAGGTTTGATGCCCCAACACCCCATTTGATCTTCTGAGTGAGCCAGGGGTAATTCCTGGCACAGAGCCAGGAGTAATCCCTGAGCACTGTTGGGTGTGGCAAAAGAAAAAAATATATAAATTATAATAGCTCAATAAAATGAGATGGTTGAATTAGAAAAAAAAAAAAAAAAAGAGGAGCCGGAAAGATAGCATAGTGGCGTTTGCCTTGCAAGCAGCAGACCCAGGACCTAAGGTGGTTGGTTCAAATCCCAGCATCCCATATGGTCCCCCGTGCCTGCCAGGAGCTATTTCTGAGCAGACAGCCGGAGTAACCCCTGAGCAATGCCAGGTGTGCCCCCCCAAAATAAAAATAAAAAAAAGAAAAGATTATCACTCTATGTAGAGGCTTCTCACTGACAGGGGCCTCTAGCACAAATAAAGGTTCTAGGACTAGCTGGGGTTTTTATGCTAATTTACTTAACTTTCTGCCTCTGGACTAAAGCTACAAGCTCTGAAACATGTTTAGAACAATAAACTTGCAGATAAAGCAGTGACATAAAGGATGATGCTATGCACACTAAATGAAAAGTATATGCTGCCCATAAATTAATAAATGGGCAAGTAAAAATTGCCACCTGTTTCTCAAGTCTTTTCAATAATATAGGAGGTGATCAAGAACTTGTCACTTTTTTTTTTTTGATTTTTTTTTATTTAAACACCTTGATTACATACATGATTGTGTTTGGGTTTCAGTCATAAAAGGAACACCACCCATCACCAGTGCAACATTCCCATCACCCAAGTCCCAAATCTCCCTCCTCCCCACCCAACCCCCGCCTGTACCCTAAACAGGCTCTACATTTCCCTCATACATTCTCAATATTAGGACAGTTCAAAATGTAGTTATTTCTCTAACTAAACTCATCACTCTTTGTGGTGAGCTTCCTGAGGTGAGCTGGAACTTCCAGCTCTTTTCTCTTTTGTGTCTGAAAATTATTATTACAAGGGTGTCTTTCATTTTTCTTAAAACCCATAGATGAGTGAGACCATTCTGCGTTTTCTCTCTCTCTGACTTATTTCACTCAGCATAATAGATTCCATGTACATCCATGTATAGGAAAATTTCATGACTTCATCTCTCCTGACAGCTGCATAATATTCCATTGTGTATATGTACCACAGTTTCTTTAGCCATTCGTCTGTTGAAGGGCATCTTGGTTGTTTCCAGAGTCTTGCTATGGTAAATAGAGCTGCAATGAATATAGGTGTAAGGAAGGGGTTTTTGTATTGTATTTTTGTGTTCCTAGGGTATATTCCTAGGAGTGGTATAGCTGGATCGTATGGGAGCTCGATTTCCAGTTTTTGGAGGAATCTCCATATCGCTTTCCATAAAGGTTGAACTAGACAGCATTCCCACCAGCAGTGGATAAGAGTTCCTTTCTCTCCACATCCCCGCCAACACTGTTTATTCTCATTCTTTGTGATGTGTGCCATTCTCTGGGGTGTGAGGTGGTATCTCATCGTTGTTTTGATTTGCATCTCCCTGATGATTAGTGATGTGGAACATTTTTTCATGTGTCTTTTGGCCATGCGTATTTCTTCTTTGTCAAAGTGTCTGTTCATTTCTTCTCCCCATTTTTTGATGGGGTTAGATGTTTTTTTCTTGTAAAGTTCTGTCAGTGCCTTGTATATTTTGGAGATTAGCCCCTTATCTGATGGGTATTGGGTGAATAGTTTCTCCCACTCAGTGGGTGGCTCTTGTATCCTGGGCACTATTTCCTTTGAGGTGCAGAAGCTTCTCAGCTTAATATATTCCCATCTGTTAATCTCTGCCTTCACTTGCTTGGAGAGTGCAGTTTCCTCCTTGAAGATGCCTGTAATGTCCTGGAGTGTTTTGCCTATGTGCTGTTCTATATATCTTATGGTTTTGGGGCTGATATCGAGGTCTTTAATCCATTTGGATTTTACCTTTGTACATGATGTTAGCTGGGGGTCTAAGTTTAATTTTTTGCAAGTGGCTATCCAATTGTGCCAACACCACTTGTTGAAGAGGCTTTCCCTGCTCCATTTAGGATTTCCTGCTCCTTTATCAAAAAATTAGATGGTTGTATCTCTGGGGAACATTTTCTGAGTATTCAAGCCTATTCCACTGATCTGAGGACCTATCCTTATTCCAATACCATGCTGTTTTGATAACTGTTGCTTTGTAGTACAGTTTAAAGTTGGGAAAAGTAATTCCTCCCATATTCTTTTTCCCAATGATTGCTTTAGCTATTCGAGGGTGTTTATTGTTCCAAATGAATTTCAAAAGTGTCTGATCCACTTCTTTGAAGAATGTCATGGGTATCTTTAGAGGGATGGCATTAAATCTGTATAATGCCTTGGGGAGTATTGACATTTTGATGATGTTAATCCTGCCAATCCATGAGCAGGGTATGTGTTTCCATTTCCGTGTGTCCTCTCTTATTTCTTGGAGCAGAGTTTTATAGTTTTCTTTGTATAGGTCCTTCACATATTTAGTCAAGTTGATTCCAAGATATTTGAGTTTGTGTGGTACTATTGTGAATGGGGTTGTTTTCTTAATGTCCATTTCATCCTTATTACTATTGGTATATAGAAAGGCCATTGATTTTTGTGTGTTAATTTTGTAGCCTGCCACCTTGCTATATGAGTCTATTGTTTCTAGAAGCTTTTTGATAGAGTCTTTAGGGTTTTCTAGGTAGAGTATCATGTCATCTGCAAACAGTGAGAGCTTGACTTCTTCCTTTCCTATCTGGATTCCCTTGATATCCTTTTCTTGCCTAATCGCTATAGCAAGTACTTCCAGTGCTATGTTGAATAGGAGTGGTGAGAGAGGACAGCCTTGTCTTGTGCCAGAATTTAGAGGGAAGGCTTTCAGTTTTTCTCCATTGAGGATAATATTTGCCACTGGCTTGTGGTAGATGGCCTTCACTATATTGAGAAAGGTTCCCTCCATTCCCATCTTGCTGAGAGTTTTGATCAAGAATGGGTGTTGGACCTTATCAAATGCTTTCTCTGCATCTATTGATATGATCATGTGGTTTTTATTTTTCTTGTTATTGATGTTGTGTATTATGTTGATAGATTTACGGATGTTAAACCAGCCTTGCATTCCTGGGATGAAACCTACTTGATCGTAGTGGATGATCTTCTTAACGAGGCATTGAATCCTATTTGCCAGGATTTTGTTGAGGATCTTTGCATCTGCATTCATCAGTGATATTGGTCTGTAATTTTCTTTTTTGGTAGCGTCTCTGTCTGGTTTAGGTATCAAGGTGATGTTGGCTTCATAAAAGCTATTTGGAAGTGTTTCTGTTTGTTCAATTTCATGAAAGAGTCTTGCCAAGATTGGCAGTAGTTCCTCTTGGAAAGTTTGATAGAATTCATTAGTGAATCCATCTGGACCTGGGCTTTTGTTTTTCGGCAGACATTTGATTACTGTTTTAATTTCATCAATGGTGATGGGGGTGTTTAGATATGCTACATCCTCTTCCTTCAACCGTGGAAGATTATAAGAGTCCAAGAATTTATCCATTTCTTCCAGGTTCTCATTTTAGTGGCATAGAGTTTTTCAAAGTAGTTTCTGATTACCCTTTGAATCTCTGTCATATCAGTAGTGATCTCTCCTTTTTCATTCCTGATACGAGTTATCAAGTTTCTCTCTCTCTCTTTCTTTGTTAGGTTTGCCAGTGGTCTATCAATCTTGTTTATTTTTTCAAAGAACCAACTTCTGCTTTCGTTGATCTTTCGGATTGTTTTTTGAGTTTCCACTTCGTTGATTTCTGCTCTCAGCTTTGTTATTTCCTTCTGTCTTCCTATTCTTGGGTCCTTTTGTTGAGCATTTTCTAGTTCTATTAGCTGTGTCATTAAGCTACTCAGGTAAGCTCCTTCTTCCTTCCTGATGTGTGCTTGCAAAGCTATAAATTTTCCTCTCAGTACTGCTTTTGCTGTGTCCCATAAGTTCTGAGAGTTTGTGTCTTTATTGTCATTTGTTTCCAGGAACCTTTTGATTTCCTCCTTGATTTCATCTCGGACCCACTGGTTATTGAGCATGAGGCTGTTTAACTTCCAGGTGTTAAAGTGTTTCTTCTGAGTCCCTTTGGAGTTCACAAATAATTTCAGAGCCTTGTGGTCAGCGAAGGTAGTCTGCAAAATTTCTATCCTCTTGATCTTATGGAGGTATGTTTTATGTGCCAGCATGTAGTCTATCCTGGAGAATGTCCCATGTACATTGGAGAAGAATGTGTATCCAGGTTTCTGGGGATGGAGTGTCCTATATATATCCACTAGGCCTCTTTCTTCCATTTCTCTCCTCAGGTCTAGTATATTCTTGTTGGGTTTCAGTCTGGTTGACCTGTCCAGTGTTGACAAAGCCGTGTTAAGGTCCCCCACAATTATTGTGTTGTTGTTGATATTATTTTTCAGATTTGTCAACAGTTGTATTAAATATTTTGCTGGCCCCTCATTCGGTGCATATATGTTTAGGAGAGTGAATTCTTCCTGCTCTACGTACCCCTTGATTAATATAAAATGTCCGTCTTTGTCCCTTACAACCTTCCTGAGTATAAAGTTTGCATTATCTGATATTAGTATGGCCACTCCAGCTTTTTTATGGGTGTTGTTTGCTTGGATAACTTTTCTCCAGCCTTTTATTTTGAGTCTATGTTTGTTCTGACTATTCAGGTGTGTTTCTTGTAGGCAGCAGAAGGTTGGATTGAGTTTTTTGATCCATTTAGCCACTCTGTGTCTCTTAACTGGTGCATTTAGTCCATTGACGTTGAGAGAAAGAATTGTCCTGGGATTTAACGCCATCTTTATTTCAAAATTTGGTGTGTCTTTTGGGTAGTCTTGTCTTAGATTAGGTCTTTCAGTTTTTCTCTTAAGACTGGTTTTGTGTCTGTGAAGTTTCTGAGCTGTTTTTTGTCTGTGAAACCATGTATTCTTCCATCAAACCGGAAAGTGAGTTTTGCTGGGTATAGTATTCTGGGTGAAGCATTCATTTCATTCAGTCTTGTCACAATATCCCACCACTGCTTTCTGGCATTGAGCGTTTCTGGTGACAGGTCTGCTGTAAATCTCAGGGAAGCTTGCTTGAACATGATTTCCCCTTTTGATCTTGCTGTTTTCAGAATTCTGTCTCTATCTGTGGGATTTGTCATTGTGACTAGGATGTGTCTTGGGGTGGTTTTTCTGGGGTCTCTTTTGGTTGGTACTCTTCGGGCATGCAGGATTTGATCACATATATTCTTTAGCTCTGGGAGTTTCTCTTTAATGATGTTCTTGACCATTGATTCTTCCTGGAAATTTTCTTCCTGGGTCTCTGGGACTCCAATGATTCTTAAGTTGTTTCTGTTGATCTTATCATAGACTTCTATTTTCGTCTGTTCCCATTCTTTGACTAATTTTTCCATTGTCTGCTCATTTGCTTTAAGTTTTTTGTCCAATCTCTCCTGCTGTATGGAATTGTTATGTATCTCATCTTCCACAGCACCAAGTCTATTCTCAGCTTCCGATACCCTGTCCCAGAGCTTATCCATTTTGTCATTCACTTCGTTTACTGACTTTTTCAGTCCTGTTAGTTGACATGTTATTTCAGTTTGGAGTTTTGTCATTTCTGCCTTCATATTTTCTTGGTTCTTATTAGTGTTCTGTTCAACTCGATCCATGGTTTCTTGGAGTCTGTTGAGCACCTTCCATATTGCTAGTCTAAAGTCCTTATCTGAGAGGTTGATTAGTTGTTCAGTCATTATCTGGTCCTCAGAATTGTCATCTTCATTCTCTATGTCTGATGCTGGCCTGCGTTGTTTCCCCATTGTCACACTTGTATTGTGGGTTTTTCTACGTGTTGTAGTGGTATTCATTGTCTATATGATGTAGGCAGCACACTCCTCTGGCTCCTCCCTTTCTGGATGGGCTGACTTGCCTCTAAGGGAGGGGAGTCCTCCGTGGATGAAGCCTCACACTGGGTCAAATCTTAGGCCCGAGCATGCAACAGAGAAGACAGTCCAGAGAGAAATGTTTGCTTCTGTGATATAGCGCCATTCTTAGTGTGATTTTTCCTTCTTGTTGCAATGGAGTTCTTTCTTTAGAAAGAGTGCACGGCTGCGTAGCGAAGCGGAGCGGCCGTGCTCCTCTGAGCCTCTTTTTGCCCCACTCGCAAGAGTTTCACGCAAGAGGACAGTAGACAGACATAGACAGGTCACACTCACAGTCTTTCACAGCTGAGCCCCACTGGGCCGGTGTACTTTTGCGGATTTTCCCCGCCTGGTGTCACACACAGGGAGCCAGCTTTTGCAAAGGTTAGCCGGTTTTTATGCTCTGAAGTCCCTCCCTGAAAATGGCGTCTGGGCGAGCGAGGTTTCTGGAGGCTCTTTTTGCCCCACTCGCAAGAGTTTCACGCAAGAGGACAGTAGACAGACATAGACAGGTCACACTCACAGTCTTTCACAGCTGAGCCCCACTGGGCCGGTGTACTTTCGCGGATTTTCCCCGCCTGGTGTCACACACAGGGAGCCAGCTTTTGCAAAGGTTAGCCGGTTTTTATGCTCTGAAGTCCCTCCCTGAAAATGGCGTCTGGGCGAGCGAGGTTTCTGGAGGCTCTTTTTGCCCCACTCGCAAGAGTTTCACGCAAGAGGACAGTAGACAGACATAGACAGGTCACACTCACAGTCTTTCACAGCTGAGCCCCACTGGGCCGGTGTACATTCGCTCGCGGATTTTCCCCGCCTGGTGTCACACACAGGGAGCCAGCTTTTGCAAAGGTTAGCCGGTTTTTATGCTCTGAAGTCCCTCCCTGAAAATGGCGTCTGGGCGAGCGAGGTTTCTGGAGGCTCTTTTTGCCCCACTCGCAAGAGTTTCACGCAAGAGGACAGTAGACAGACATAGACAGGTCACACTCACAGTCTTTCACAGCTGAGCCCCACTGGGCCGGTGTACTTTCGCGGATTTTCCCCGCCTGGTGTCACACACAGGGAGCCAGCTTTTGCAAAGGTTAGCCGGTTTTTATGCTCTGAAGTCCCTCCCTGAAAATGGCGTCTGGGCGAGAGAGGTTTCTGGAGGCTCTTTTTGCCCCACTCGCAAGAGTTTCACGCAAGAGGACAGTAGACAGACATAGACAGGTCACACTCACAGTCTTTCACAGCTGAGCCCCACTGGGCCGGTGTACACTCGCGGATTTTCCCCGCCTGGTGTCACACATAGGGAGCCAGCTTTTGCAAAGGTTAGCCGGTTTTTATGCTCTCGAACTTGTCACTTTTTGAGAGGCCAGAGAATAATAGCACAGCAGGCAATGGGTTCAGCATTCATATGCCCATCAGGTCCATGTCCAGCATCCATATGTCATCCCAAGGCCCACCAGGAGTGATCCCTGAGCACAAAGACAGGAATAAGCCCTGAGCAAAGTGTGAACCCCGAAAAAAAATTTTTTTAAGGAGTTGTCTGTTTGAGAAGATAAAGCTAACTTGGGTTGTACTTGAGGCCAGAGGTAGATTTTGGCCACTCAGAATGAGAGCATGGAATCTGTGGGCTGCTTTCTCCACAAACCCAAAAGAAATGCCAAAATGCCAAAATGCCAAAAGAAAGCTATTCTACCACCGTGTTAAGATCTCCCTCTGAGAAAGGTAGGCTCCCGACAGACAAGGTTCTCCTTATTAACAGGAGAATTTGTTTCTGTTTCCATCTCAATTTTTCAGCCAGATAGGATAGAATCCCCTTCAGGTGTCATTTATTGGTTATGAACAACAGTGTCAATTGAAGAACATAGTTCTCACAGGAGAACTGCTGCCAGTCTCCAAAGGTGAGGAAAGCCATCTTGGGTACAGGAGGGATTAGAGTACTCCTCCCGTCTGCATCTTCTATGTCATCTCAGATTAAGAAGTTACCTCACTGGATTTCATTCTTCTCTTCAATGAAGAGACATCCCAGCAATGCCTCAGGTTGTGAGTGAAGCAGATGAACACCTACCTGTATATCCATTGAGCAGGCAAAGCTTGGACAGTAAACACTATCTATGCTACTATTGTTATTGTCATTTGTTGTCATGAAGTATTGTTATAAAATATTACCATTGCATAGGGAAGTCAATTATATCCTCCTTTAACCCCACCCCACACAAACTGTAAGTCAACCCATTCGACAGATAAGGAAACAACTTTGGGGCCCAAGAGATAGCATGGAGGTAAGGCGTTTGTCTTGCAATCAGAAGATTGGTGGTTTGAATCCCAGCATCCCATATGGTCCCCTGAGCCTGCCAGGAGCGATTTCTGAGTGTAGAGCCAAGAGTAACCCCTGAGCGCTGCCGGTGTGTGATCAAAAACAAAAAACAAAAACAAACAAACAAACAAACAAAAACAAAAAACAAAAACAAACAAACAAACAGAAAAAAAGGAAACAACCTTGGTTTCACGTAGCTAATAAAGGCCAGAGAACTAGGGTTTCCCTGACATCTCGCTCACCCAAAGCTCTGAAGAGTCAGCTTCCTAACTTTCTTTTTTTTTTTTTTTTTTTTTTTTTTTTGGTTTTTTTGGGCCACACCCTGTGACGCTCAGGGGTTACTCCTGGCTATGCGCTCAGAAGTTGCTCCTGGCTTCTTGGGGGACCATATGGGATGCCGGGGGATCGAACCACGGTCTGTCCTAGGCTAGCGCAGGCAAGGCAGGTACCTTACCTCCAGCGCCACCGCCCGGCCCCAGCTTCCTAACTTTCTATTTGGTTAAAAATTCAACTTTAGGGACTGGAGAAATAGCACAGCGGTTGGGTGTTTGCCTTGCATGCAGCTGACCCAGGACAGACGGTGGTTCGAATCCCGGCATCCCATATGGTCCCCCAAGCCTGCCAGGAGAGATTTCTGAGTGCAGAGCCAAGAGTAGCCCCTGAGCACTGCCAGGTGTGACCCAAAAACCAACCCCCCCACAAAAATCCAATTTTAATAACGTGGCCAGTTTTGCTCTTCTGGATCCCAGACATGGGCTGGTGTAAGTTTACAAAGATACACTTCTCGGTGGAGGGATTAAAAAGGGGACATATTTATATTGGACTAGTAAACATGTCCCAAGGACTTTATACATTTTGAAGCCTTCTAATAGAGCAGAGACCTGTGCAAGGGAGAGAGTGGAGAGTGTCAAGTTAGATGAAAACAATTTTTATAACAAGGAGGCCCTTCAGGATATAGACACTGTTAACACGATTCCAGGAAGAGTGAAAAGGATCTTCCAAGATTCTTCCACACTTAGTGACACTGTGCCTCAGATGTTCTGGAGACAAAAATGTCTCATAGCTGGCATCTTTGCCCTGAAGACTTGTGCCTGCACAGGTAAGCATGAAAAAGCAGATCTAGTCTCTATGTTCAACATCCTTAAAAGACTTTATTGTGACAAAGCCCCCAACAAAGATGTCCTTAAAACCTTCATAACCATCTAGCATAACCTCATTAATTTAATCATTACATATAGGTAAGTGCCTGCATGTCTATTTCATAGGGTTCAAGACATTAAATATTCACTTCTGGAACCCCAGTTTCTACAACAGTGCATATGGCAGGTACCAGGAAATAGCCTTCCTATGATCTACTTTCCAAATTTGAACTGTATTAGCTACCAGCAAGACAAAAAAGGTTGTGCCCTCTTTTAACATCAGTGGGAAAGCCATACAGTCAACCTGTCAGTTTCCAGATCATCATAGTTTGTTGACAGATGTGGTTGTATGGGGCCAAGTTTCTTCTTTACATTTTTTTTGGGGGGGTGACACAATTGTCTCTGATCAGGGCTATCTCTTGGCTCTTTCCTCAAGGATCACTCCTGAGTGATCAGTGAGAGGTCAGAGGACCATACTGAATGCCAGGTATAGAACTCAGGTTGGCCACATGCAAGATAAGCACCATACAGTGTAATATCTTTCCATCCTATTAGATTACACCTTATTTTCCCCAAAACAAAGATCATCCCTGGTTTCTTTGTATCTGTTTGTTTACACCTTGGTTTTATCCAAAACAAAGTTTATCCATGGTTTTTTTGTATCTATTTGTTTACAACTTGGTTTTACCCCAAAACAGATTGTCTTACATGTAAAACTGGGTGGGACTGGCTCAGGATAACCTGAGCTATCTGTCCTTGCTCTGTCCTTACTCCCCCATGAAGATGGTCTCTGTACTCAATAAAAATGACCATTCTGGGGGCCAGACAGATAGCATGGAGGTAGGGCATTTGCCTTGCATGCAGAAGGATGATGGTTTGAATCCCGGCATCCCATATGGTCCCCCGAGCCTGCCAGGAGCGATTTCTAAGCATAGAGCCAGGAGTAAGCCCTGAGCACCACCGAGTGTGACTCTCCCAAAAAATGACCATTCTGAGGAGCCAGAGCAGTGGCGCTAGCTCTAGCCTCCTTTTGATGACTTTTTTTTTTGGGGGGGGGGTCACACCCAGCAGCTCTCAGGGGTTATTTCTGGCTCTATGTTCCAAAATCACTCCTGGCAGGCTCGGGGGACCATATGGGGATGCTGGGATTCAAACCACTGACCTTCTGCATGCAAGTCAAGTGCCTTACCTCCATGCTATCTCTTCGACCCAACTTTTTTTTTCTTTTCTTTTCTTCTTTTTTTGTTTGTTTGTTTGTTTGTTTGTTTGTTTTTGGGTCATACCCAGCCACACTCAGGGGTTACTCCTGGCTCTGCACTCAGAAGTCGCTCCTGGCAGGCACCGGGGACCATATGGGATGCCAGAATTCGACCACTTCTGTTTGAATTAGCTGTGTGCAAGACAAATGCACTTCCACTGTGCTATCTCTTCAGTCCCATCTCTTGATTTTTTTAAATTGTAAAGCTACCATAGGTGTGCTCCTAAAAATAGGTTATTCTGTCCACATAAAAAGGAAAATGTTGGCTGGAGAGATGCTACAGAGGGTAAATTGCTTGCCTTGCATGCAGCTGATCCGAGTTCAATCATAGTATTGTTTCAGCCAGAGACAACCTGTTCTGCCCTGGAGACTAGTGCCTGCACAGGTAAACATGAAGAATCAATCCTCCTAATCTCTACATTCAACATCCTTAGAATACTTCCCTGTTGCAAAGCCCCCAACAAAGATGTCCTTAAAACCTTTATTACCATCTAGCATAACCTTGTTAATTCATTCATTACATATAGGTAGGTGCATCCATGTCTGTTTCATGGGGTCCAGGACACTAAATATTCACTACTGGAGCCCTAGCTTCTACATATGGCAGGTACCAGGAAATAGGAAATATCATATGGTCCCCTGAGCCCTACCAAAAGTGATCCCCAAGCCCACCTGTTATGACCCCAACCCCCAAAAAAGATATAAAATAAAAAGAAATAAAAGGCATTCACTTTCATCCAACTTTGAGTTTTCTGTAATCACTTGATGTGAGCTATTATCCCATCTTACAGCTCTTTCTTTGAACCTTCAGACCTCAAATCTCGCATTACATGAACTCCAGGACAAAGGTATCCCTGGCCCAGGGGGTGGAAATGAATGTTGCAATGAGTATTGATCCTGGCTGATTCGGGAAGGATGAAAGTCTACACCCATATTCATATTCTAGATGAGGGTTCTCTGGGAATCCCAAGTCCCACCTTCTCACAGGAACCACCCCCACACCATTTTCCCAGTGGCCATCTCGTGCCATAGCATGCAGCTGTCCATTAGGCTGACAGCAAACTCCATCACTCATCCTCTCCATGGGCAGGGCACCCCATTTCAGTTGCCAAGAAAATGGTACTTTAGCTGGAAGGCAGGGAGCGGGGAAGGAGAGGGCTGTTGAGCGGAAAGGAAAAGCCACATAACTGCATCTGCACTTAGCCATGACATCAGGATCTGGAAAGTGAAGAAGCAGGCAAGGGAGAAAGGAGAGGCTGTTTATTTGGAAACCATCTCACACCATCCAAATTAAACAGGCTGTCTTCTAAGTCCATGTTCCATCTCTGCCCCTTTCTGTCTACTAATTCTTACCTCTTCTCAACCCATCACCTCACTTCTATCAGTCATAAAAATTCTCTTCTAGGGGGCCAGAGAGATAGCATGGAGGTAAGGCATTTACCTTTCATGCAGAAGGTCGGTGGTTCAAATTCCAGCATCCCATATGGTTCTCTGTGCCTGCCAGGGGCAATTTCTGAGCATAGAGCCAGGAGTAACCCCTGAGTGCTGCCATGTGTGACCCAAAAACCAAAAATAAATAAATAAATAAATAAATTTTCTTCTAGGGGCCGGAGAGACAGCATGGAGGTAAGGCATTTGCCTTGCACGCAGAAGGGTGATGGTTCGAATCTCTGCATCCCATATGGTCACCCGAACCTGCCAGGAGTGATCTCTGAGTGTAGAGCCAGGAGTAATTAATCCCTGAGTGCTGCCCGGTGTGACCCAAAAACCAAAAAAAAAAAAAAAACTCCTCTATCCTCTTAGGTCTGAAATGCCTACATATTCAGGGGGTCTCAAACTTGCAGCCCGCAGGCCGCAAACGGCCCTCCGTACAACATTTTGTGGCCCTGCCTTAGAGAAATCTTTTTTTGTTTTGTTTTGTTTTAGTTGTTTGGGTCACACCCCCCAATGTTCAAGACTTACTACTGACTTTGCACTCAAGGATCACCCCCACTTTGCCTCCTGCGGCCCGCAGGTAAAAGGTGTTTGAGACCCCTGATACATAGAACCATTTATTTGTAGACTGAGGCATCATAATTTATAATACTGATGTCATTATTTTATAGTCGCAGAGTATGACACCAATCTCTTTAACTCTGTTGTCCATGGTCCCTTCTCACCCCATCACACCTTCAGCACCCACTTCTATTCATCTTGTCTCCAGGCTTGTTTGCATTGGGTGTTGTCTAATTCCTTTGTTTCTTTATGTGCCCCATATGAGAAAGATCTCCAATATTTTTCTTTTACTTTCTGATTCACTTCACTCAACATGATACCCTACATTTTCATCTAGGTTGCAGAAAACTGCAAAATTTCATCTTTTGTCATAGCTAAATAGTAATCCAGTGTGTATGCCACAATTTTTTTTTATCTGCTTGCTCATATACTATTGAGCACTTGGGTTATCTCCAGATCTCAGCTATTGTAAATAGGCTTGCGCATATCTTTTAGAATTAATGTTTTATCTTCTTGAGGTAGTTTCCCAGGAGTTGAATCATAGCATCATGTGGATGTACTATTCATAATATGTTAAGAGGCCAGACCCCAGGGCCGGAGCGGTGGCGCTAGAGGTACGGCATCTGCCTTGCAAGCACTAGCCTAGGACTGATCACGGTTAGATCCCCCAGAGTTCCATATGGTTCCCCCAAGCCAGGAGTGATTTCTGAGTGCATAGCTAGGAGTAACCCCTGAAGGTCAATGGGTGTGGCCCAAAAACAAGAAACAAAAACAAAAAAAAAAAAAAAGAGGTCTGTCTCCAAAGTTTTTTTGCAGAGAACTGAACCAAGCATCAGTTGTACCAATAATGAATGAGAGTTCCCTTTTCACCATATCTCTGTCAACACTTTTTGTTTGGTATTTTTCATATAGACGATCCTCAATGCTTTTTGATATGTATTTCTCTGTGAGAATTTTTTTGTGTGCCTGTTTATTCATTGTTATTATTGTTTTGTCTTTGATTTTTTGAAGCCACATCTAGTGGTGCTTGGGATTATTCCTGGCTGTATGCTCAGGGATCATTCCTGGTGGGCTCAGGGTGATGGAGATTGAATTCAGATAGGCTATGTGCAAAGCAAGCTTCCTACACACTTACTATCACTCCAGCTTCTCATGTGCCTGTTGACTATCTCTATGCCCTTAAGAACAGTGTGCAGGGGCCAGAGCAGTGGCGCAGCAGTAGGGCGTTTGCTTGCACGCAGCTGACCTAGGACAGACTGCAGTTTGATCCCCTGGCATCCCATATGGTCCCCTAAGCCAGAAGAAATTTCTGAGCGCAGAGCCACAGGCTCTGCAAGCACAGGCTAGTGCTTGCGAGGCAAATGCCGTACCTCTAGCGTCACAGGGTGTGGTCCAAAAAACAAAACGACAACAAAAAAAAGAGCATTGTCTATCTCCTCTCCCCCCTACCCCTCCCTTTTTTTTTTGGTTTTTGGGCCACACCTGGTGATGCTCAGGGGTTACTCCTGACTATGTACTCAGAAATCACTCCTGGCTTGGGAGACCGTATAGGATGCCCGGGAACGAACCTTGGTCCATCCTAGGCTAGCGCAGCAAGGCAGATAGATGCCTTACCTCTTGCACCAGGGCTCCAGTCCAACTCTCCCCATTTCTTGATGTGGTTTCTGCTGTTGTTATTTTTGTTGTTGTTACTGAGCTCTGATAGTGCTTTGTGCGTGCTAGATATTAACCCTTTGTTGGATTATGGTATGCAAATATTTTCTCACAATCAGTAGTCTTTTCATTTTTAGTTTCATATCTTTTGTAATGCTAAAGTTTTTGAATTTCATTTAGTCTCATTTGTTTATTTCTACTTTTCATTCCTTGCTTGTGGGTTGGAGGATCAATGTCATTGTGGTCAACTGGCACATTCAAAAGTGCTCCTTATCACTTATTGGGGAAATCCAAGTCAAAAAGACAATAAGATAACATCTCACACCAGTAAGAATGGCACATATAATTAAAAAAAAAAACCTGAAAACAATCTGTGTTGGCAGAGATGTGGTGAAAATGGAACTCTCATACACTACTGATGGGAATGTTATCTGGCTCAACCCTTATAAAAAGAATAGATATTTCTCAGTAAAGTAAGGATTGAGCTACCAGGCTAGAGTGATAGCAGAGCAGGAAGGGCATTTGCCTTGCATGTGGCTGACCCAAGTTTAATCCCTGGCACCACATATTGTTCCCCAAGACTGCCACAAGTGATTTATGAATGGGGAGCCAGCAATAACCCTTGAGTACTGCTGTGTATGGCCCCCCAAAAAAGAATTGAGCTGACATATGAACCAGCTACTCCACTTCTGGGTATTTACTCCAGGACATATACATCTTTATTCAAAAGGACATAATACACACCACTATTTAATGCAGTTTTTAATATAATAGCTAAGATGGACTCAATCTAGGACTCCAATGACAGATGAGTAGATTATGAATATGTGGTAAATATATACACAATGAAATGCTATGCTGCAAGAAATGATTAAATCATGAAATTCTCTTTCTTGCCTGGAACTGAAGGATTTCAAATTATATGACATAAGTCAGAAGAACACAGGGTAATCTCACTTATCTTTGGTATATAGAATAACTGAACAAGAGAATGCAGTGTATTAAAGGGAGATGCCAAATCAAACTTAACCTCAGAATAGAGGAAGGAATTCAAAGAAGGAATAAAATCAAGGGTTACCCCCATGAAAAGGTAAACAGGAGATAGCAGGCTCAAGGGTCAAAGGCCTTGAATATATCGGTAACATAAAGGGGTGGTAAACCTATATATTAGCAATAGATATAGCACAACAGATAGCTCAGCAACACCAAAAGCTTGAAATTCAAACTACAACAATCAAATTTAAAAATTGTCTGACAAGGAGGCAGACTGAGAAATAGAAGTTTACCTGGGACACTAGTGTAAGGAAGTTGACACCGGAGGTATGATTGGTGCTAGCACTCTGTATGCCTGAAACACAACTATGAGTAACTTTGTCAATAGGAGTGCCTTCATAAAAATAATTTTAGGGGCCAGATCTGTAGCACTGTGGTAGGGCATTTGCCTTGCATGTGGCTCACCCAGGACAGACCTTGGTTTGATCCCTAGTGTCCCCCCCCCAAGCCAGGAGCGATTTCTGAGTGCATAGCCAGGAGTAACGCCTGAGCATCACCGGGTGTGGCCTCAAAACAAAAGTAATAATAATAATAATAATAATAATAGTTGTTGTTGTTGTTTAATAAATCAAATGATCATGGGCCAGAGCAATAGCACAGTGGATAGGGCACTTGCCTTGCACAGGCCAACCCAGGTTCAATACCTGGCTTCTCATATGGTCTTGAACACCACCAGGAGTGGTCTAAAACAATAATAACAAAAAATTAAATGATCATAGTTCCCAAAGTCATTTATAGATGCAATGCTGCCATCAAAGTTCCGATGACAGTCTTAAAGAACATAAATACTCTAAAATTTGTATGGAACCATAAATCTCCAAACAATTCTGAGAAAATGAAAAGAAAATAGAAAGCATTTGATTCCCAGACTTTAATCTCTGCTACAAAGCTATAGTAATCAAAATTGCATGATAGTGGAACAAAGACTAAATCTCAAATCAATGGAATAGAATCGAGAGCCCAGAAATAAAGCTTCAAATGTATGGACAGTTAACATCTGATAAAGAGCGAAGTGTCTGAAATGGAGCGAGGAGAGTTTCTTCAACAAATGGGTGCTAGGCTATCTGGTTAGCCACAGACCGAGAAATAAAGGAATTTAGATCCCTATCTCACGCTGTACCCAAGTCCAATTCAAAAAATGGATTAAAGGCCTCACTAGAAAACCCGTTTCTGTTCAATATTTTGAGGAATAGTCAATCAGGACTCTGCAAGAGCTTAACCTTAAAGGAGTTCTCAACAATGCATATAGTAGCACTTGAAAATCCTAAGACCAGAATAAAGCTCACAGCTTCTCTCTTAAGTCCATCCTGAAAATTACAGTCCTTGCTGAGTGAACTCCTTCCTCACTAGTGCCAGGCTCACTAACAACCATACACAAATTGGAGCCACTGTTTAGCCTGACAGAGATCATTACTCTTTCTTCTTTTTTTGTTTTTGTTTTTTGTTTTTTTGTTTTTTTGTGTGTGTGTTTTTGGGTCACACCCAGCGGTGCTCAGGGATTACTCCTGGCTATCTGCTCAGAAATAGCTCCTGGCAGGCACGGGGGACCATATGGGACACCGGGATTCGAACCAACCACCTTAGGTCCTGGATCGGCTGCTTGCAAGGCAAACACTGCTGTGCTATCTCTCCGGGCCCTACTCTTTCTTCTTGACTTTTTCATGATTATTCAATATGAGCCTTTTTCTTCCCTGGAAACTATAAGCATCCTGAAACCTAGGACTGGATCATGTAGTTCTTTTGCATGTAACACTGTGTATCCTCTTGGATTTGAATATATAGGAAATATCTAAAACCATGAAGTTATGCTGAACTAAATAGAAAACTAAAGAAAGGTACACAATAAAAGGTGAAGCTTCTGGGGACCTCTCAGGAAAATAGATAGCTACATGAGGCGTACATGAGTGTCATAAAACATAGAGGCAGTACCTTCTCTAACAAGTAAGGAACTATTCAGACTAAGGCAGTAGGATGGAGCAGCCTACATGTGGAGAAAAGTAAAGGACAATCCAGACACCACTTAAACTGTAGGCTGAGCTCTTCTGCACAAAAGACACAGGTTCTCAGTGCCTGGCTGACAGGTTGGCTGCTTGTTAGTCCATGTTGTTAGTCCAATTTGCATCTCCTTGGTCATCCAGTTTCAAAGAACCTATGTTGTGACCTCAACCATTGCCTTTGTTGAAAGAAAAGGCAATTCACCCACTTGCCCAACTGAGCCAAGTAAGTCACAGCAAAGTAAGTCATAAGGAAAAGAACAATGAAACCAGATGACCTCATTCCTCTGTGGTATAAAGACAAAATAAGAAAATAGACAGTAACAAACAATGACAAACCCTTAACCTTGAATTACAAAACTTATTAGCAAAGAGTAGGAGGAGGAGGAAAATAAAGATTGGGTCACAGGTAACACAGGAACAGTGATAGAGGATCATAGGCATTTTGATGGTGCTTGGGTGTGGTAAGTTCACACATTAATACCATAAACTTTAACACTATTGTAACCATATTACCTAAACTATAATTTTTATTTATTTTTATTTTATTTTTTGGTTTTTGGGTCACACCTGGCTGTGCTCAGGGGTTACTCCTGGCTCTACACTCAGAAATCGCTCCTGGCAGGCTTAGGGACCATGTGGGATGCCGGGAATTCGAACCACTGTCCTTCTGCATGCAAGGCAAATGTCCTACCTCCATGCTATCTCTCTGGCCCCTAAACTATAATTTTTAATAAAAAAATAATTCAGGGGCCAAAGTGATTCTACAGTGGGGAGGGTGCTTGTGTTACATGTAGCTGACCTGAGTTTGATCCCTGCCACCTCAGATGGTCCACTGAGCTTCTAGGATTGATTTCTGAATCCAGAATCAGTCCTGACCATCATCAGTTATGAGACAAAAACAAACAAATAAAAAAACATGAAAGGTGGATATCAACTCTATAGTAGAACTTGATTATTGAGAAGGAGCGAGTCCTTTGAAAGTTTTGCTAAGTTTGCTAATGGTTGCAAAAGAAAAATTATGCAGAACACTGGAGCTGGTTGAAATGCTCATAGTTGCCAGGAGAATAATAAGCATTAAACTCAATTTATTAGTTTACTAGGGCTGATGTAAAAAATGCCAACAAGGGGAACTGAGACTCTAGCTTCTTAAACAGGGTCACCACTCCTACATGAATATGGGAGTCATTGTAAAATAAATATCTTTATTATTTACTATCAGTAAATGCGTGATTTGTTATATACCTATTCTATGTACCAATATACTTGGCTTAGCATCAAATTAAAATGTCTTAGGCAAAAGGAGTTGCAAGTGGGAAAATTTTAAGTACCTATAATTTAGACAACAGAAGATTGCTTCCTCCAGTTCTTAAGAGTCCAAGAAACAGGATTTTTCTAAGGTCTCCTCGTTGGCTGGCAAAGGGCACGTTCTCCCAATCTTTCTTCATGTTCTTTCTTCCAGGGGCTTTTATGTCCTTATGCTTCTCTGACAGACCAATGGTATTGGGTTAGGACCCTCTCTAATAATTGTATGGCCTTCCTTTAGCTTAAATATCTCTTTAAAGATCCCAAATGCAGGACAGAGAGATAGTACAGTGGGTAGAGAGCTTGCTTCCCATATTGCTGAACTACGTTTGATTCACAGCACCACCTATGGTCCCCTAAGCACACCAGGAGTGATCCCTGAGCATGGAAATAGAAGTAATCCCTGAACACTGACAGATGTGGCCCCAGGGAGAAAATAAACAACAACAACATAAAGTTCTCAAGTGAGTGAGGGAGAAAGGCACCATCCAATTCAGATCTGAATATTTTCTGCTAGATATACTAATGATTTGGAGGTTGCCTAAATTATCTTCTGCCGCAAAGAAAGGACTTTGGACCAAAAACTGGAGCAGATAGTAGTTCCCCAGTCCAGCAGCCTGAGCAGGGCCACAAGTTAATCCTACTGCTCTGAGTCATCCCACACTACATTGGATTCCTTTCCACCTCCATGCATTCCCATTGCAAATATAGAAAAAAATGGACTTTTTTTAAGTAGTGGGTGCTGGCCTTTAGTCCATTATTCATGGGGAACAGAACTCCTGAATTAGAGTGTGAACAAATATGAACAAAATGAGTGTTTTACTGTGCCCCTGGCCTGGACTCAAAGAATAGTGACCTCAGGCCCTGAAGTGGGTGGGTCAGGCTACTTCCAAGCCAACCAGTCTACAGCCAGGGGGTGAGCCAGGGGTGGAGTAGCACCTTCCCTCACAGCCCAGGGTGGGGCTTCACACTTTCTTCATCTTCTCACATCTGCAACAGTTTCCTGCAGACCAATGGGTTGATACCCGCCTGTTTGGAAAACCACCAAGGCAAAGAGCAAAGTAGCATCCAAAATGGTAAGAAATGCTGTTTTAAGTCTTGCAAACCATCTTCTGATTCTGTAAGACACTGGTCATTAAGATAGCCCAGCAACTGTAGGACTTTGAAGATTTAAAACAAACACAAGGAGAGAGTACATGTTATAAATTATACCCCATATTTATGAAGAAGCAATATGAGCACAAAGGCAAATAAGAAATAAATAGAGGGGCCAGAGAGATAGCATGGAGGTAAGGCATTTGTCTTTCATGCAGGAGGTCATCGGTTCGAATCTCGGCATCCCATATGGTCCCCTGTGCCTGCCAGGAGCAATTTCTGAGCCTGGAGTCTGGAATAACCCCTGAGCACTGCCGGTGTGACCCAAAAACCACACACACACACACACAGGAAGGAAGGAAGGAAGGAAGGAAGGAAGGAAGGAAGGAAGGAAGGAAGGAAGGAAGGAAGGAAGGAAGGAAGGAAGGAAGGAAGGAAGGAAGGAAGGAAGGAAGGAAGGAAGGAAGGAAGGAAGAAGGAAGGAAGGAAGGAAGGAAGGAAGGAAGGAAGGAAGGAAGGAAGGAAGGAAGGAAGGAAGAAGGAAGGAAGGAAGAAGGAAGGAAGGAAGGAAGGAAGGAAGGAAGGAAGGAAGGAAGGAAGGAAGGAAGGAAGGAAGGAAGGAAGGAAGGAAGGAAGGAAGGAAGGAAGGAAGGAAGGAAGGAAGGAAGGAAGGAAGGAAGGAAGGAAGGAAAAAAGAAGAAAGAAAGAAAGAAGAAAGAAAAAAGAAAGAAGAAAGAAAGAAAGAAAGAAAGAAAGAAAGAAAGAAAGAAAGAAAGAAAGAAAGAAAGAAAGAAAGAAAGAAAGAAAGAAAGAAAGAAAGAAAGAAAGACAGACAGACAGACAGACAGAAAGACAGACAGACAGACAGACAGACAGACAGACAGAAAGAAAGAAAGAAAGAAAGAAAGAAATAAAGAAAGAAAGAAAGAAAGAAAGAAAGAAAGAAAGAAAGAAAGAGAAGGAAGGAAGGAAGGAAAAGAAAGAAAGAAAGAGAAAGAAAGAAAAGAAAGAGAAAGAAAGAAAGAAAGAAAGAAAGAAAGAAAGAAAGAAAGAAAGAAAGAAAGAAAGAAAGAAAGAAAGAAAGAAAGAAAGAAAGAAAGAAAGAAAGAAAGAAAGAAAGAAAGAAAGAAAGAAAGAAAGAAAGAAA
This sequence comes from Suncus etruscus, assembly GCF_024139225.1. Lineage (NCBI taxonomy): Eukaryota > Metazoa > Chordata > Mammalia > Eulipotyphla > Soricidae > Suncus > Suncus etruscus. The sequence goes on from NC_064859.1 coordinate 24,423,654, forward strand.
GAAAGAAAGAAAGAAAGAAAGAAAGAAAGAAAGAAAGAAAGAAATAGATAAAAATCAATGTGCTTCATTTAATCAGGGAAGAAGTGGAAAGTCAGGCAAGTTTGATGAGTACCCACTAGGATATCACAAACTTCAAGGCAAAAATGTTTTCCTGGGCCGGAGAGATAGCTCTCAGCGATGTTTGCCTTGCAAGCAGCCGATCCAGGACCTAAGGTGGTTGGTTCGAATCCCGGTGTCCCATATGGTCCCCCGTGCCTGCCAGGAGCAATTTCTGAGCAGATAGCCAGGAGTAACCCTGAGCACCTCAGGGTGTGGCCCAAAAACAAAAACAAACAAACAAAAATAAGTTTCCCTGCAGGCCAGAGAGATAGTATTGGGGAATAAGGTGCTTGCGATTTCATGTGGCCAAGTCAGGTTCAATCCCTGGCATCATATATAGTCATTCAAGCCATGCCAAAGTAGCCCCTAAGCACAGAGTCAAGAGTAAGCTTTGAATATTGCTAGCCAAAAATATAAGTTTTTTTTTTTAGATATAAGTTTTTCTGGAGCAGAGATAGCTCAATGAACTAGAGCACATGCTTTGCATGCAGAAGGAAGGCCTGATTTAATTCCTAACATCATGTGATCCTCTAAGTGTGCCCTTCCCCAAAACAAAGCAAAAAATAAATAAATAACAATGTCTCTTTAACTTTCCCTGCACCACCATGACCATTCTCCAACAGCCTTGACTGCCTACAAATTGATCTATCTACAAATACAATGAAATGTTAGTTCCCTGCTGTACCTTACTGTAAGTTGCTGCTTTGTTCCTAAATCAAGTCTACAGGGAAGCCAATCTCTGGAGACCTCTTCACACCTGTTAAGTGCCTTACCATATGCATTGAACATGATGCCTCCTTTGCTTCCCATTGATGAGTCAATATTAGCAAGTGCCCTGGGGTTTGGATAGCCTGACACCAAACTTTTCTTTCTTATAACCTGCATGCTCAGGGAACAGAGCAAATGGTGTTCATGGCTGCAGTTCAAGGTCATCATTGTTCATGTATGGTAACAATTTTCTCTTAATATTCAACCATGTGAGATCACAAGAGGCTGAATTACCTAAGTGTGTGTTATATTTTTTAAATTTATTTAAAGAAAATGCATCACATAGTTAACATAGTTGAGCTTAATACATTTGTATTTGTTTCCAGATAAGTGAAAGAAAAGTGGGCCTGGAGAGATAGCACAGCGGTGTTTGCCTTGCAAACAGCCGACCCAGGACCAAAGGTGGTTGGTTTGAATCCCGGTGTCCCATATGGTCCCCCGTGCCTGCCAGGAGCTATTTCTGAGCAGACAGCCAGGAGTCACCCCTGAGCAGCGCCAGGTGTGACCCAAAAACCAAAACCAAAACCAAAACAAACAAACAAAAAAAAGTGAAAGAAAAGTTATTTAAAAAAATAGAAATAAAAAAGAATGAGAATAAAGTTAAAAAAAGAAAGAAAGAAAGAAAGAAAGAAAGAAAGAAAGAAAGAAAGAAAGAAAGAAAGAAAGAAAGAAAGAAAGAAAGAAAGAAAGAAAGAAAGAAAGAAAGAAAGAAAGAAAGAAAGAAAGAAAGAAAGAAAGAAAGAAAGAAAGAGAAAGAAAGAAAGAAAGAAAGAAAGAAAGAAAGAAAGAAAGAAAGAAAGAAAGAAAGAAAGAAAGAAAGAAAGAAAGAAGGGGCCAGAGTGGTGGCGTGGAGCGGTAAGGCGTCTGCATTGCAGTTCGATCCTCAGGCGTCTCATATGGTCCCCTAAGCCAGGAGCGATTTTTGAGTGCATAGCCAGGAGTAACCCTTTAGCATCACCAGGTGTGGCCAAACACAAACAAACAAACAAAAATATAGTAGCAAGTACAATTGAGAAATTTATTGTATCCCTAGTGAAGTCATCAATACAATGGCAGAAGGCTTAGTAAGCTCCTGTTGTTGTTGGCTGTCCATTCTGTTAAATTGGTATGTAGTCCAAAAACACACAAACAAACAACATACAGAACTGAACTTGCTGAGAAGTGGGATGTAATGGGGTAGAAGGTACCTAGAAACAGTGGTGGAGGAATCCTGGCATGATGGTATTGTGTTGGAACACCGTATGCCTGCAGCATTACTATTAATAGTATGCTAAATTGCGGTGCCTAAATAAAAATTGCCACAAGGTAAAAAAAAATTTTTAAAGTGAAGAGGCAGAGAGTATAAGGATTAAGTCACATTGCTGAAGTTAACTCTAGTTAATACTTAACACCACATATGGTTCCCTGAGAACTGCCAAAAGTGGTCTCTGAGGAACCCGAAGAGATAGTACTACAGATAGGGCATTTGCTTCGCATGCAGCAGACTTGGGTTAATTCTTATTACTTCATATTGTTCCTCAACCCCTCCAGGAGTGATCTCTGTAATCCCAAAGCACTGCAGGATGTGGAGGAAGAAGGAGGAGGAGGAGAAAGAAGAGGAAGAGGAAGAAGAAGAAGAAGAAGAAGAAGAAGAAGAAGAAGAAGAAGAAGAAGAAGAAGAAGAAGAAGAAGAAGAAGAAGAAGAAGAAGAAGAAGAAGAAGAAGAAGAAGAAGAAGAAGAAGAAGAAAGACGATTTTAATTAAAGGATGGGAGAGAGTCAGATTACTTCCCCCAAATATCAAAATGAAACAACACCAGGATAAATAAAAAGTATCTTGAAAGGGCCAATTCAGCAGTAGAGCCTTGAATGTGTGAGGCCATGGGGTTTGATCCCCTGACAGCAGCACTGGGGGTAGGGGGGATAGAAGAGAGGAGAGAGCTCTGCTATCAAGCATCTGTGACTTTAGTGGCTGTGATAGCAACCGGATGCTAATTGACCTGCAGAAAAAATAACAAGGATGATGAGCTTTTCATTCAGTAGGAAGAAAGGCTGCCCACTGGCCAAACTCTGCTGTTAAGATGCTAATCAGAGAAATGAGCCAGCCTGACACACTCAATCAATCCTGAAGAAACAAGCCAGCCTGGGTGAATAAACCCAGTCTGCAAGTGTAACAAGCCAGAAGAAATATTAGATGTGGGAGAGGCTGACAAGGAACTTCCAATGCCTGGAAGAGGACAGGAAGTCCCAGCCTCTGTGGGAACTGGCAAGCTGCTGTGAGAGCCTTTTCCCTGAGGCACCTCATCTGCATGACACACACCCCACGCCCACCCCATCCTGGTCCTGATGAGGAGCCAGGCTTGCTGCCCTGCCCTGCCCTCGTAGAAATGACAGGCCTTCTGGAAGATTCTGACCCCATTGGACCCTGGCTACCTGAGTGCTGAGCTAGGAGTTAACATAACCCCACCCTCCAAACCCCCAAACCAAACCTCCCACACACACACACACACACACACATACACACACACACACACACACACACACACACACGCAGCAGCAGCAGCAGCAGCAGTGCAGAATGTGGGGAATAGAAAGTAGAGAGGGGTGACTGGGATAACTCAGAGGAGATATCAGAAGGAGAAAGGTAAAGTTGGGGAAAAGAATTGGAATAGCATCTTGAAGAGGGTGAAAGTGGGGAATGGGGCAAAAGGAAGAAAGTTCTTTAATAAGATGGAATCACATTCAAAGAGTTGTTGCAATTTACTCTGCCATGGGTTGTTAATTATAGAAATGTCGGGAAGGTTTTGTTCTGGTGACTTCTTTTCCCCTCAGATATGCATGCAGACCAGTTATGTAAGCACAAAACAGTCTAATGTAATGCCACTTTAGAACAATAGGAGCAGACCTTTGACTCTAACTCATAATGTACCTAAAATATTATTGTCAACAATATGTAAGCCACTATGATCAAAATAAAAATTATATTAAAAAAAAGTTATCATTTGCATATAAGGGTGATTGTCTAGCACCCCTCCTGGGCAGAGAGATTAGGTAGGAGAGGGGTGTGAGTCAGTAATTCTTCCTCACAACAGAAACCAGGCTGGGGAAAAGAGAGGACTAGGATAGCCCCTGGCTTCCCCAGAACTATTGACCAAGACTTTCTGGGGACTGATGAGCTTGTTTGACCTGCCCTCTCTGAAGACTGTTGGGACATAATGAAAGGGTGAGCACCAGGGCTGGAGCAGTGGCACAAGCAGTAAGGCTTCTTCTACCTTGCTCACACTAGCCTAGGATGGACTGCGGTTCTATCCCCTGGCATCCCATATGGTCCCCCTAGACAGGAGAGATTTCTGATTGCATAGCCAGAAGAAACCCCTGAATGTCACCAGGTGTGCCCCCCCCCCAAAAAAAAGAAAAGAAAAGAAAGGGTGAGCACCTCACTAATTCTGGGGCATTCAAGAATAAGGTATCAGGAGCCAGAAAGTAGGGTG